>NC_061109.1:93162605-93185105 GCF_015104395.2 Macrobrachium nipponense | reverse complement strand
CCTACTTATTATTATTGACAGCCCAGCAAATAGAAGAAAATAAATATTTTATAGTTATACCATTTTCATACGTATTATTGGTTTATGTTTAAAATTTGGATGGTTGCTTTAAAAAAGACGGCAGGAATATGATTTAAAGAAATGACCGGACTTAATTACATATTCTCGAGGACACAACGATACGTTGCATTAGAGATGTAACCTTGGTGGTTTAATTTTTTCTGATAACTGCGTTATGCGAAATTAATGACGTACTCTTTGAATTCCCCCCGATGGAATGGAATGGAATATGAAGTTCAGGCCAAAGGTCAAGCAAGCACAGTAAAAAGAATGAAAGGGGTTGCAGCTAGGGACTGGAGGGACGCTTCAAAGAACCTTTCGTAATGCCTACGGGGTTGAATTCCCCCAATGACAATGGTTATGGGGCAGAACAAAGAGTAATTGAACTAAGTTTTCGTATTGCATTGTCAAGGTTAGGAAGGCACCCATGACCCTTTTCAGAGTCTGTGTATGCTCTGGTGGGTGCGTGCGGTGAAAAACATATTACCAGCAATTTATGACACATAATCAACACATTCTTGCGGAAGTTTGTTCCAGAATTTTGCAAAGACATATACACAGCTAGATGCTAAGTTAAGAGACATTCATTTTTATGCTTTTCCCTGTTATACTGCATGGAATAGATTCACGGGGACGAGAAACGTGTTCCATATCTTGTCCTCTGGTTTACTGGGTTTTAATACACTATCTCATATACGAATGACTACATTAGCAGATCCTTTACACAGGTTATATAAGACCTACAACGAATTGCTAAGATCTTCCTCAGTGAAGAATGCCTTGGCTGTGTTATTACTCTGGATTTACATTCCCTCTTTTCGTTAAATTTTAGACATATGGAGTTGCTTACCCGTGATGGACATTCAGCAACAGAATGCTTTGTATAATCAGAAAATTTAAATAGGCTAAAGATCCGTTATTAAAGTATTGTTGTTACTGGAGCCTTAATTAAAACATGTATTTTATAAACAAAATTAAACCTGTTATATATTTATAAAGCAGTTAACACTTTTCGTATGCGTATTTACAAGCCCTCAACTGATGAGAGTAAGTGGGAGAAGGACGTTGGAGCCAGTGAGAAAAATACACATCTTGCATCATAATTCTGTTTTCTTGCTCTAGTTTCCACCGGTAATTGTTACGCATTACCACCAACAATAAAGCGTACAATAGGTCTTTCAAAGTGACTAGTTGGCAATGAGGGCATTCGTATCAGCTGGAAAAAGGTGGATAGCTTAAAAGAGATTCAGAAAAATACACAAGCTTGTTCGAGAGGGTCATAAAATTCCTAATTAGGTCGGGCTTTACACAGCTGTTCGAATGAGAACGAAACAGGGTTAATTTGATTTTATGGCAAAAAAAAAAAAAAAAAAAACTGTAAACGGGAGAGTTTGTTCAACCTTGGAAACCTTGGAGAAAAATTCATGAAAGGAAAATCGTCAGTTCATATAACAGGCAATAATTATTGTGACTTGACTTAAGAAATTTCACAACTGAGTTTTTTTTAATGTACGGGAGAATTCGGTTTCTGAGTTCCGCTAATGTCCTTACCAAACTTTTTCGGCTTAACGGTAATTATTTTCTTCATCTACAAGCCGCAGCTGACATTCACTTTAAAGATGGTCATTTTGTTGGATTTGGTTGGAGACTCGGAATTTTTAGTGTCTGCAATAGACGTTTCCTGTTTCTTTTATGCTGGAATCTGAAATTTTCATCAAAATCTGGACCAAATACCGTATCAACACCAGAAAAATTATGTTTGGAATCATTCGTGCAGCTTCTCTGAGAATTAAGGATGACATTCTCTTCGGGAGGTGCGTCATCACAGGCGCCTTGAAACCCTTGGAGTCTTAACTACGAAGTTAGAAACAGAAGACATAGATGGAAAGCTAACAACCGATAGAAACAGAAGACATAGATGGAAAGCTAACAACCGATAGAAACAGAAGACATAGATGGAAAGCTAACAACCGATAGAAACAGAAGACATAGATGGAAAGCTAACAACCGATAGAAACAGAAGACATAGATGGAAAGCTAACAACCGATAGAAACAGAAGACAGATGGAAAGCTAACAACCGATAGAAACAGAAGTCATGGATGGAAAACTAACAACCGATAGTTGACTGATCTTGAAAAAGTGTGCCTTGTGGTTGGTTAGTGGTGGGGTACAGGTACCATCTGTCTTTTGGCGAGACGATGCCGTAAAACATAACAGAATATTAGAAGACTAAGATAGCGAGTTATTACCTGAGGAACTTCAAGTATTATACCGTCCTTAAGGCCGCCACTAACGTTCAGTTACATCTGCTGTGGTATGCCTGTACAGTCGGCCTGCAGAGGCATAACTGCGAAGGTATAACTGAACGTTAGTAGGTTTCAGTTTTGCCTGCACAGGCCGACTTGTCAGGCATAACTGCGCAGATATAACTGAGCGTTAGTGGCGGCCTTTAGGCATAACCTCAGGCCCGAGCTGGACGATGGTAAATACCGATCTCGGGGATGTCACGTATCGTTCCGAAGCTCAGATCAAGGTATCATCTTCTAAAAACTTATAAAGGCCCTAGAGCCAGATGTTATCGAGTATAAATAAAACGCAGACACACACACATATAGATAGATATGAAGATAGATAGATATTATATATATATATATATATATATATAATATATATATATATATATATATGTTATGTGTTTGTATATGTTTGTTTATATATATATATATATATATATAACAGTATATATATATATATATATATGTAATTATCTATCTATCTATCTATCTATCTATCTATCTATCTATCTATCTATAATATAATATATATATATATATATATATATATATATATATATATATATATATATACTTATATACCCGTATAGTCTATATATAGCACTTGATGACATAAGCGGAAACGGTGTTTGCTTTACTTTGCAGTATTTATGGAGTAAATCACTAGGATTAAAAAAATAGACGAGAGATCAATGAGAATATATAAATAGATTTTAATGCCGACGAAATTGATTGTAAACTAATAAATATTTGATGCTTAAAAAGAAACAGGTTTTGCTCTTATTAATTAAAGGAAATTAGAATATGTGTGTGTGTGTGTGTACGTAGTGTGTGCATCCTCACGTAAGGTGCCCTTATCTTAAGATTGCAAAAAGATCTGTCTCTTTGCTACATAAATATGAGGGCATGTATATTAGCACAGTGCTCATTATTAATTTGAATTAAATGAAATTTATGATAACATCATTCTGGTTTTCACATGGTTTGCTTGAACAGTCTAATGCTCTATGCTCCCTAAGAGAACGGCAAATATTGGCCCTCCAAGTCGGAACGCTTTTAAATCCGAAAAAAATGGTTTAAACTCTTTTCATCTGAGATCCACCATCCGGCCTAATGTTTATTTATAGTTAGATAGTATTTAAGTTAGAGTATCGAAAAAAATAAAAAAAATCTTTTCAGAAAGAAATGAATCAAATAAAAAGATACAACTCGAATAAAAACTTGCAAACTTCTTCGGATTAACTACAACACGGCCTCGCAGTTTTCAATATAAAGTGCCGTGCTGACTTTATTGAATTCTCGAGCTAAACACACACACACACACACACACACACACACACACACACACACATATATATATATCTATATATATATATATATATTATATATATATATATATAATATATTAGCCTCATGCTTCTATAAACAAATGTGAATTCAATCATCACGGGACCAGGCTGAGAAAACTAACTTTCATTAATAAGAGAAATTGCCTATGAATTCTGCTTGAGAATTTATGGATATCTTACAGCATGCTCAGAAATTCAAATACATACCAGCAAACATACATTATATATATCACACAAATACATATATGTTAATAGCTAGATAGATATATATGTGTGAGTGCCTACTATTTGCAGCTGGTTGGGCTAGACTCACATTTGCAGACATTCACACCTAGCCTAACATACTGTGTGTGTGCCTGCGTTTATGATACATTCTGTTTCATGAAAATTAAAAGTAAGCCACCTATACAGACAGCTTGCAGTGTACAAAACAGTTTTGTAGAATGGAAAAGCGCGTCGATGTATTCATAGTACTGGAAAATTGATAAACATGACGTGAACAACAGACGTCGCTTGGTAGTGCATGGATCCAAATGATCAGACACGCTTGAAATTGCCGCACACAGAACCTGGGCTTGCGTTAGAACGGGTAACCATGCTTTGGCCTGCACAATCTGCTGTTCTGATTAAAATAATGTATCCTTCCTTTTTACGACCATTACCAGGACTTTTTCTGAAATGTACGTAGTATGTTGAACTAGATTTTGAGAAAAAATAATGTGCCTTATTTTTCTGAAATACGGTACTATTTTTGATCATATGATTGCTAAATATACGAAGATCGTTAAACGCGATACCTACAGCGCGATTTCATACGTGGAACAACCATCCAATCTCTTGAAATAAAATTGTTGTTTCTCATTTTATTGTTTATTCAAAATTATATTCTCGTTCCAAAAAAAATAATACACATCACAGACTTACTTTGATATAAGCAACATTTCTCGTTAAAACGACTAACTTTATGGATAATGATGAACAAACAAAGGTGCATAAAATCTGGATTGCAATTATTATCGCTGAACCTTGAAGTAGCAAGTTGTTAATGCGTCTGTCAATAGTGATAATTAACCCCGAAGATATGAGTGGTTGCCAACAGATTTTTAAGCATAATAGTAGTATGATTATACAGTATACATGCATACATAAATACATTCATACATGTCTTCGAAAATTTCCTCTTCAAGTAACCAATTTGTCGTCAACAGAAGAAACATCACAACAGTTACAACATTAGCCAGCTGGTATAATGGTTAGTGTCGGGGAATACCACTCGAATGTCGCGAGTTCGCGTCTCCCCGAGGCCGATGAAAAATCACTGGCTCTGTATCATATAAGTTATTGCGGCATTGTGGGGTCTGCAGTGGGAGGTTGAAACCAGCATTCTTTGGAAGCTTGAATTTCAAGCCAATGGCCCTAGTGTGAATAGGTATCATCTATTGAAATGATAACAATAATAATAATTCACCCCAACAGAAGGTTTACTACTTGAACGCTTCTTGGTATTTAAAGACACCTCATTCCAAAATCTTCATTGCTCAACTTGTCCTAGTCTTTTTATTAGTGTTTCCTCTCCTCTTCAGTCGTAAGTTTTCCAAATTGTATTCTCTATTTACAACCTGTTGGTATTGGTTTTTCCCAAATGGCCAAACTATCTCAAAGTATTGTCCTCCATCCTTTCACTTACTCGCCTATCAATCTGGTAGCTTGAGTTCGCTCCCCGCTGCCGCCAATGCGGAACCAGAGGGATTTATTTCTGGCGATTAGAAATTCATTTCTCGATATAATGTGGTTCGGATCCCACAGTAAGCTGTAGGTCCCGTTGCTAAGTAACCACGTAAAGAAAATCTGATCCTTCCAGCAAGCCCTAAGTGATCAGCTCAGTGGTCTGGTTAAACTAAGATATACTTCACTTTAATTTTCTAGTTCTTTATATTGTACGTGATTTTTTTTTTCATACGTATTTAACAGCCACACTTTCCCTCCATAAATGAGAGGCAGCTGGACAACCCTTCACCACCTTGGTTTCCATAACCATTCTAAGTATTCTCCGAATCTTTTGCACTTCTACTGCCTTTTTTGTTCAATCTGGTCTACAGTTTATACTCTATTTACTTCTAGATACCTTTACAAATTTCCCTTTGTCTATCTTCCTTGATCAATATTAATTTTCATGATTCCATGCGCCTGGTTTCCTTATACTCTTCTAGCCTTACCCTTCACAGTGTGCTCACTCTCCGCTTTCTCATTCACAAACTGATTTCCTTGTTTCTTCAGCTTTTCTTCCTTATCACATAACTGTATAGTTTCGTCCGTAAAGATAAACTTATTCCACAGACCCTTTTCTTATAGATGCTTTCTAATGAACCATTCATTCTTCTATCTAATTATTCAAAACGACATTTTGCTTCCCTCATAAGAAAAAAAACATTTGAATCCGTCAAGTATATATTTTCGATGTCATAATATATCCTTAGCATTCTCCACATTTCTTCTCTGTTGATGCAGTCATAAGTTGTTTTCCAAGTTCCATGTACACCACATACAGAATCTTCATTTATTCTTAAACCTCATATGAAAGTGCCTTAAAACACCTAATCCACTCGCCTCTTCCTAGTTTCAACCCTCATCTCTTAATTTCGCCTCCCTAAACATAACATACAACTTCCCCTGGCATAGAAAGTAACGCTATGCCTCTGCTATTCTTTCAGCTGTTCCATCAACTTTTGCCTTTCTGGAGCAATTGTGCCTTTTTTCCCCTTCCTTGGAACTTTTCCCTCATCCAGACTTAGTTTATGAACCTTGCTCAGCTACTCAATCACACCATCACCACCGGAAAACAAAGTTTCCATGTAATCCCATTAATTCTTTTGCTACCCCTCATTTCTTCAACATCTGGAATGCACTCCTTAACTTCCGCAGTCACTTCAAAAAGCATTTCAAATCTGAACTCATCTCATTCTGTCCCCTTACTTCAACTAACCTACCAAATATTAACACAGTCTATCCAGATCTGCAAACAGACATTATATATATATATATATATATATATATTATATATATATATATATATATATATATATATATATATATATATATATATAATAGTATATATAGCTTAACAATAACAGTACATGCAAGTGACTTCAGTTGCATGAGCGATTACCACAGGTTAATTAACCATCTGGTATTTTTTTTCTTTTTGGTTACCATGTAGCCTTTTCAACGGTCTCATTTGTGCCCCTAACGATGCTTAAATAAACACGTGAAAGGACTTGTACTGAACTGTAATTTTATTGTGTACTCACTTTGCATTAATATATATCATATATTATATATATATATATATATATATATATATATAGATATATACTATATATATATATAATGCAAAGCGAGTAGCACAATAGAATTGCAAATATATATATATATATAATATAATATATAATAGATATATATATATATATAT
Organism: Macrobrachium nipponense; assembly: GCF_015104395.2. Lineage (NCBI taxonomy): Eukaryota > Metazoa > Arthropoda > Malacostraca > Decapoda > Palaemonidae > Macrobrachium > Macrobrachium nipponense. The sequence continues at coordinate 93,177,931 of NC_061109.1, read as the reverse complement.
ATATATATATATATATATATATATATATAAAGAAAAATGAAAGTCCCTTTTACGTTCAATAAGACAAATTCGAATTATTATCCGGTGCATTTGCTACATTTTTCTGCTTGTAATTTTCAGGCATCAGCCAGGATTGAATTTCTCCGCGGACCGCGTCGTCACGGGAGTCGTTCGGCCAAAGACGTTAATTAAAGTTTCCCATCAAGGACGACGATTTGGTTGTTTTTCCACGAACTTATTTGTTTGCGATGAAATCAACGAGCGTCATTATTTCCATGGAAGATAATAGCAATTTAACTTTGCTAAAGGGATTTTTTGTTATTTGGCAATTCACCATATTTTTGTTAAGGTTTTCTCATATTTCCCTTGAATGGTGAATGTAAGAACTTTACTACATCGAAATCTGAGAGTTATCAATTATTCGTTTCCTTTTCACTTAAATCATTTTTGTCAACACTTGGGTGAGTTTTCGTCATGTGCAGGCAATGGTGTCAGCGTCCGGCGATTAAAGCTGTTTGCACCAATGCCACAGATCGTACCCTCTTCACAAAGTTGGCGGGATCGGTCATAGAACCGAAGATATTCTCCCTCAGCAGTTGATCTGGATTATGATGTGGGGAAAGTACGCATTTATTATTTCCAGGTTGCCTGTCAAAAGGCAAGACAGCAGCGTTTAGGCGGGAAAGGCTTCCTAGTATTCAGGGATGAACTCGCAGTCCAATTAAGGTAAAGGACCACTGCTCCCTCTCCCTATTCGTAGTCAGTTGGAATTCGTTTCCTCTTCGCTTTCCTCCGGCCCTTTCACAGAAACAAATCAAATTACTCTAGCTTACAATGCCCTGGCTGTCATCCTGGTATGCAGGGGAGGCTTTCAACAAATTTTTTAGGCTTAACCAGTCTTTCTGTCTGTCTTTCGCCCTAGGAAATTTCGCTGGCGCCGGCCCCGACGCTTACAGAACCTGATTCATTGGGGGTTTCTCTCGTGTTTAAAGTTGGTTGGAAATGTCCATCCAATATTTCAAAGACCTTGAATGGTCGTGAAAATAAATGGCTTTCCTTGATCTTGTACTTAAAATCATATTATGAAACAGGTAACTGTGAATTTGTGTCATTAAGTATGAGTCCTTGTCCTTAGATTGTTTTGATTATTTGTCCTTTTTTGTGACATAGGTTCTTCAGCTGGTCCTTAACTTTTATCTAAATGATTTACATTTAAATATAATGAAGTTTATTGATTGTATAAAAACACGAATCAGAGTAAAATCATTCAGATTTTGCATATCTTTTTGCTTGCCTGTGCAGCACAAGACAGGGCTTTTTTACGCAGTTCCCGGCCAGTATTTCAAACGCCAAATCTTGGTTTTTTTTCTGACCCCTGATATTTATTTACTTTTCTGTTACTGAAATATGTACCTCAGGTGAAGGACCCAGTGACTATTGCTCTTGCAGCATCCAATAATACGCATTCTCACAATTTTTCTCGCAAGTGGAGTCAGTGACTTGTTGATGCATAAAGTGATTAGTAAAAAATGACCAGTGCAGTCCGCCAACCTCTCACCAAATATATATATATATATAATATATTATATATATATATATATATATATATATATATATATATACATATATATATATATATTATATATATTTATGTGTGTGTGTATGTGTGTATGTAGATTGTAGGAAGCCCACTGAAATTCGGAAAAAATAGAACACTTTTTATTTAACCTTTCGGAGAGAAAATTCTCTCCCTCTATCAAAAAGAGAAATAAAGTTACAATAACTGAAAACAATGGTCAAGGTAAAAGAAATAACATACAAACATATATAGTTGTATCTGAATAACTGCCCTACGGTGGTTTGCCAATCTTGTTTAACAACTTAATTACACTTACTACATGCTTTGTCATAATTTAGTTGGTAAGGTCACTGAAGTCCTGATTTCCCTACCGTGCGATGGTTCGAATCCACGATAGGAAAATATATTAATTCCGAGGTAGACAGAATTAGATATTACAAGACATTCGTAGTTTAATGCACACACACACACACACACACACACACACACACACACACACACACACACACATATATATATATATATATATATATATATATATATATATATATATATGTGTGTGTGTGTGTGTGTGTGTGTGTGTGTTGTTGTGTTTGTTTGTGTATCTTCCCCGACACGTGTCACCAAAGGAAATACTGTTGAAGTTTTTTCTTTGAGATAGGATATCTTCCTACCATTGTTATCAATCTTTCCGACCCAGTTTATGATCGCCAAAGATTACATATTGTTCACAAAGTTCTGAATAGACGAAGCGGACAATTGCCTTCGATCTTTGCTGTCGCCTTGTTAACTTTCTGTAAATGTTATTTTTTATTTTAAATTCGGTGCACAGATGCATCGTTTCGTGCTCTTTGGTGCCCCTAGCATAGTATAATGAAGAAGTGACTTGTTTTATATTGTGCAAGTGCAGCTAAGAACAAACCGACTCGACCTGTCCTCTGAGGAGACTTGGGTTGTCTGGCCACCTGACGGGCTGCGTGTTAGATTCCTTAAAGTTCTCACAGCGTCCCTTCTGCCCCTATCTCCACCCAATGTCCAACCTTTTAAATGAACTCTATTCCCGCCCGCTTCCTTCCGTCCATCTTGCTGTCCAACCACTCCAACTCCCACTTTTCACTTTCGACTGAAAGCGCCCCAGTGCAGTGCTAGTGTTATAGCCTAATTTTCATAAATCATTAGTATGTACCTGTAAAGATGATGTGGTTTTGTTAATAAATTCGACAGTGTTACATCCTCTCGGGACAATTTCCGTTTTTGATTGACATAATTCATAAGCAGTTGACAAGGTAATTTTCGACATTCCATTAAAATGCATGTTGCAGCATGACAAAGCAGTCAGGCAAATTGGCAAACTGGTTTGAAAGATTAGAATTCAGTGACAGCCGTTGAAAATTCATCAGCCATCGTTATCGACAGAATGACATCTATGCATTACTCTTACAGCTTCCCAAAAGCATGAATTCGAAATATTTCACTTGCCTTACTTTTTTCTAAGGACATTGCATAATATGAAAGCTGAGTATATCCGCAGCACAGCAAGACAAATTAATGCGTGTTTTTGCTGTGTAAAATTGCTCGCTTTATTGTGAGACTAATTGGCACTTTTCGAAATTAAAATGGTCTCTTATATGATGCTGATCTAGGTATCAGGAAACGATCAATAAATATAAATAATGGTAAAAAATTACAGTGTACTCTGGTAAAAACGCCAGATTATTATCAAAGGCAAATACATTTGAATTAATTTTACGGTAACACTAACAACCAATAAACGCAGATCCTTAATACTCACCCGACATTCTCCTTATTCGTAATGGTGTGTTATATAAGCATGCTACTTGATTTACACTTGTTATAGGGCACTGGTGGGTAAAGGAATTAGGATGAGTTAAGGTTTGAGGCAACAGGCGTTAACAAAGGGGGTACACACACACACACACACACACACACACACACACACACACACACACACACACACACACACACATGTATATGTAAGCAAAGCACAAAAATCTGTTGATGGAAAAATGTACAATTAACAATAAATCAATGCACAAAGTTGTCTTTAAAACGGAAAGTAAACAATAAGATAAGGCAAGGAAAGCGTCTTAAGTATACGCACATCATTAAGTTAACTAAAAATAAGAAAGCCATTTTGTGGAACGAATGCTCTGGCACACCCCAAGTTAGGAGAACGATGCCACATGTAACCTTCAATAACTCAGGAGACATAAATAGCATCAGATGTTCTCATGAATTAAACGAAAGTTAATTGAAGAAAGGGCCGTCGAACACCTCGTATTGTCAAAAAAAGTTAGATGGAGGTTGTGTCTTGCTTTCTGTTGCTATTGTTGCATCTTCCCTAAATCTGCCTCTTTGTTTAAGCATTAATGCAAGTCTGAATTTCTGCACATTGAATAGTCTTCCTAACTTCTTTTCAATGAAAGTGATGAAGGTCCTGTGATATTTGATTATAAATATGAGAGAGAGAGAGAGAGAGAGAGAGAGAGAGAGAGAGAGAGAGAGAGAGAGAGAATAACAAGTTGATGGACTAAGGTAGGTACTTGCTAAAACATTATTCTTGTATAGAAGTAATGGACGATGATTTTAATAATACAGTGAAATAGCGAAGTGTATCGAGATTCAGTCATGAATGACAGAGGAATGAGCGCTTTTACCTTGCAATTTCGTGCGGTACGAAAGTGTGTACCTGGACGTTCTTTCATTTTTGTTCGTTTTCCAAGAGAAAACCATTGATATATTAATGGTTTCATGAAACATGAATATTTGCAAACAATATTTTGACAATGTTCCTTAACATTAAAACAATTATCATGTAAATAAGTTTACTGTTGTTCTTTAATGCACAACATAGACGACAGAACTAGGAAATTGCAAAAGAAGAGTAACTGTAGCCTTTTGGAACTTGTGAAGTAATTTTGGAGGCTGTAAAAGAAAGGTTTTACATAATTACCAAAGAGCGCATGCGAGCTGCTGCAAGGAAAGAAAGTGCTCTAAGCCTTGGAGAGTCTCCCAACGTCTGCAAGAAGCGACCTTAAATATTTTCTCGGTATTAAGGAGATACTGAAGAAATCCGAAGATTTAGACAAGAGTTTTGTGCATAGTATGGCTTAAGCCCTAGACAATAATGACTGTCCACACATTTCTTTGGTTGTAATCAACAAAATCATTCAGTCGATCAACCTACGATGGGAAGTTCAGGACTCGGTGAAGAGTGTGTTTTGACCTTTTTTCAACAAATTTGTTGTAATTACTTCATATTCTACTTTAATAGTAAGTGTTGCGTTTGCAAGTTGTTGAATTGCGGTTATGGATTTTTTTTTTCTTTTTAGCGGAAAGGGTTATGATCGTAATCCGAGTATGTACATATAATTCCAGTGACAGCATCTACAACCAATCGTTGCTGGCTTTAATAGATACCATTCAATCGTTTCATAGATATATACACACACATACACTCGCATACGCACACAATCTCTTTTAGAATTTCAATAATTATCATTCCAGTTGAAAAGCATCAGAAAAGCTTCAGTTAATTTTCTTGCAAAATATCAAATAAGCTTCAATATGACAACTAAAGAAAAAGCCATGGGGTAACCATATTAGAGTTAAGAATGTTGACTCAATTGTCTTGTTAAACTATTCATTTATTATTTGTTTTTTTAATAATGATTATCGTTCTGAACAGAGTTTTTTGCAAGCCTCGATTATATCTTTAATATTCAGTCGTCCCTGGAAACTGAATCTTTATGTTTTTTCTTGACACCTCGGGATTCCGAATTTCTAATCGTTTTCAATTAAAAGGTTTGACATAAATGCTGCTTTAAAAGATTTTAAAGCTAGTGTCGTTTACAGAGAGAGAGAGAGAGAGAGAGAGAGAGAGAGAGAGAGAGAGAGAGAGAGAGAGAGAGAGAAGTAATATGCGAACAACTGAAGGATATGATTATAATACTTTCAAGATTAGGCGGCGACGGCTAAGTTATTAAAAAATTTTCTGTATCGACTGTTAAAACTTAAACCTTTTGGAGAAACTATCAAACAATTCCTTTTATTTTTTCGGGAACGACAACATATCGAAAATATTTTGTGATCGGCTGTGGTACACAAGCAAAATATGAAGCAAAATGCAAACTGATTGTTGAACAGTTTCGCTCATGAAAAAAGGACGAAAATATTTTTCACAATTAATGGCCGGAAACGTTTTCCTATTTATGTTGATATTTCAGTTTTGGGATTTTCATTTTTACACTGGAAGTTTCTTGGTGTACAATTTGAAGTTTCATCACACAAAAATCAACCATTAATCTATATATATATATATATAATATATATATATATATATATATATATATATATATATATATACCAATATACCATATACACATACACACACACACACACACACACGCAGAAAGAGAGATGTTGGAGTAAAATTACGCAGATTATATGTTATTCTTTCATTCACAGATTTCTTCTCCCTCTATGCTCGTTACATGAGGAGCTCCTGGAGTATTTTTGGTCTCGAGAGAAAGAAAATTAAACTGGAAGTGAGGCGTCTCTGAACTCTTTGTTACATTTATTCATATAAATATTGACAGTTCCTTTATAGGATTTCTTTTAGCTTGTTTATTCATGCTAGTATTTGCCCTTTTTAAATTTCATGTTATCATTGTAACTGGTGTTTAGATATAGTAAAAGATTAAGGACAAATCCTTTAAATATAAATTTTATGATATTTACTATAAAGTCAAGTTCCATGTTATATATTCTCATGGATATAGTAAAAAAAAGTCATGATGCTTTCCTTAATAAGTTTTGGCGTTTCATCTCTTCACCCAATGTCTTTGAATTCATTTCAGAGGAAATATTTAGGCGTTAGTTAATCTGTGTTCCTATGCAGTTAGGACATTTTGTCGAATGAACGCTGAAAGCCAACATCTAAAGGAAATATCTGGGACCTGTAGCTATAGCATCTTTTTTTTTTAATCAAAGATAATTTCATGATGTATTTTACTATGGGAAATCCCTTTCCCAGAGCCCTGAAGCCCAATATCTGACCTTTTCGCCAGATTGGATTTCTTTGGCTTTTAGACCAATTATGTTCCTTTCACGTACCTGATGGTTTTGAATCAGAAATTTTCTCTGCGTTCAATAGCAAAGCCCTGGATCTAAATCGGAGCATTTTTTTTTTTTAACGTCCATTGTAAATGATTGGCTTACCATGATCCTTTTCTACGGAAAAAAAAAAAAAAAACATTTATCTGTGCTTTGAAGGAATGTTCCTAATTACGAAGGGGCCTTTTATTGATTTTAAAGGTACACAATTTCGACAGTGCTTCTTTACTACAGTATTCACATCAGCCATCTCTCCAGATAGTTGGAGGTTTAGTTAACGATTACAAGTTGTGTGGTTTTTACTTTTTCATGCTGAACTCCGCAGCATAGACCAGAAAACTAGGAAACACATGACAATACACAAAGCACTACACAAAAGAGCAAATATGGACAGACTGTACATAACACAAAAGGAAGGAGAGAGAGGACTGCTGATTGTTGTTAGGACTCGAGGTGAGGGTCCTTAACTTCTCTCCTTTTTAATAAGCCCTGTCTCACCTGACGAAGGTTATATTTTGCGTAATAATAATAATAATAATAATAATAATAATAATAATAATAATAATAATATTATTATTATTATTATTATTATTATTATTATTATTATTATTATTATTATTATTATTATTATTATTATTATTATTATCTTCAAATAGACATCGTGTCCAACACTTGGGAATCCCTGAGTGACCTCATTACCTGATTCCATTTTCAGGCAAGGCATCAACATTTTGGAAATTATTTCACAAATTAAGAAATTTTAGAAACCAGTTGTAGTTATAGATTGAGGACTGTAGGGTGCAATGTTGACCTGCCTCCAGTAGTCTCTGATTAAGTCTGATTTTTCGTTTAAGTATTTTGGGAAAAGAATGTATTTATGTTGGAAATGTTGATTTTCATGTATAACACAATCCCAAAGCATTTTGCTCTATCATAAAAATATAGTAAACGATTTGACTTTATAAATGTTGTGTCAATAATACCGTAGAAATATTACACTCCCCATTTGCAAAACGAGGCCATTTTTCTTTTTCTGTTTTTTATGTAACAGGGTTTATTTTATGACATCGATCTGTTATCCACCAGTCATACGGTAAATATTTATTTATTTATTTATTTGGAAATATGTTATTTTTTCAGTGATTATTTCACGGTACTTTGTAGTCCTGTGAATAAAAATATTCAATCTACAGAGGTCCGTTATAGTATACCCTATCCACCCTTTCTTATTGGTCGATATAACTAAACTTTTACCAATTTTTTGTTGAATTAAATTAGTTTTTAAGTGTTGTAGGCTGTATTATAAAACTGAAAAAAATACAGATTTTAGTAACTGACCTAATTTGTTTGTCGCCTGTGCTTTGATCATAATACTGCATTCCAAGTTATACATACTCGTATAATACTAAATGTCATTATAACTGTTCTATTTAATTAAAGTCTTACTACTTTTAGTTATTTTGTTCATGTTTAAAACTGTTGATGATGTCTGTTGTTTTTCCTATTAGTTTCTACCTTAATCCAAGGAATAGAGGAAACAATAAATAGTTAGTAAAAGAAACATCGAATTGTTAATTTTAGCAACGAGACTTCATCTCCCTTTTTCATCCTGATATTTATATCGATGTATAGGCAGTTGAAGCTTACGAATAATATTTATTTGTTTGAAAATGAAAAAGTTTTAATAGTTTCATACATACTGAAAAGTTGAAAGTGCTGACGTGTCAGATGTCAGGTTTCTTCAAGTAACTTTGGTGCATATACTTTTGTGTAAAAGACAGTCTACCATACACGGGTAAAATAGATCTTTGTTGTTGGAAAAAAATAGAAACCAGGAAAATAATTCATTTTCGTGTGCCAAAAAACTGTAAAGAGTCCAAAAGGGATAGGCACATGATCCTTTTAGGAATCCAGGTGAAATATTTTGGAGTTCTTGGAACTCGGTTAGCATGATAATGGTATTACTTTGGCATTTATATTATGAACCGGCTGCGAATACTTTGATAAGATTTGGCAGCTGGAAAATATTTTTTTTTTATTATGGGACATGACCCCAGTGTTCCTTTTTAATTTTAATAAGATATATATATATATATATATATATATATATATATATATATATAGTGAATTAATATATATATATATATATATATATATATATATATATATATATATATATATATATATATATATATATATTAAAAAACTTTAGCTTGTTATAGTGAAGCATCCACAGTAGTCTGTTTCTAGATAAATTTTTAAGTCAACATAGAGTTATTAATCGTATACTGATAATGTGCTTAACACCGTTCAAGTGTCATGCACTAAAATTTAATTGCTAATATAAAGCCATAGAGAAGGGTTGTCTGAGTATTGCTGTGTTTGCCAAAAAGTTCCAGGTCCACTTGCCAGCAAGATGTGTAAAGAGGCATTAAAGGACATCCCTCTACGTTGGCTCTAATTATAGCTCCCCTGACATTGAATCATTAACTTAAATCGTTTTCTATCATCGGAATTCGTTCAGTCTTGATGTCGTTCTCCTTTTCTGCAGCACATTTATTAGAGCTTCAAATTGACCTTAACCGAACTGTACCTGTTAAGAACATTCTTTCATTTTGGGTGACCTTTACACCAGGAGTAACATATATATATATATATATATATATATATATATATATATATATATATATATATATATATATATATATATATATGTGTGTGTGTATGCGTGTGTGCGTATGTGTTTGTGTTCGTGTTTGTGTTTGTTTTTGGTTGGTTTGTCTGTGTCGGTATATACAGGCATAACAAAAAATTCATGAAGATTACAGAGTACCATCTTTATCCGTTCACAGGGCTAGCATGAAAACGGAAATAATGATCTTATAATACTATCAAATATATAATTTACTGTAGATTCTTACTTATTAGCATTTGGTAATGTTATGGTTACTTCTTTTACTTGCTTTTGCTCTTGCTACTGGAAACTTTTTTTTCTACTTCTACTGCTGCTCCTGCTGCTGCTGTTGCTGCTATTTCTAATACTGATAAAGGTAACAACTACAATATTCATCGCCATCGCCTCCTACTCGTTCCGGAACTTTGTCTTCCATAATTCCCCGTATGTCTCCCGCCTCTCTCTTCATAGTTATCATCCCGATAGGTTTGTGTCTTCCAACTCTTCTTGGCTCCCACAAGAGTCAGTCTAACACTACCTCGTTTTAAAACAGTATCCTCCCAGGGGTTGTGCGAAGGACAAATGCAATACATTTTTAACGCCATCTCACAATTGTCACACCCTCATTTGGAATTCAGTATTTCCCATAGGGTATTATTTCTCTATCTATCGTGTCTCTGACGCCTACTTTTCTTCTTAAAGCTGTAACCTCAGATCAACAGAATCTTTTAGTAGTTTCCTTGTCGCCTCAGATTTCATTTCCAAATGGATATAGGGATCATAATCGACTTTTGTTGTGTGTTACTTTCGTATGCAGTTTCAATCTATATGCTTTCCTGAAACTTATTTAGACTGGGCGCTATTTCATTTGCCTTTTTAGTCTTACTAAATTCCAGCTCAAGAAAAGCTGCTATGGAAGTCATTGTTTTTTCAGATTTTAAGGACTATTCACCCTCAATAATCCTTTATATATCTAATGTTGCTTCATCCCGCAGTGCATAAAGTCCTTATAAATTCTGTTTTGCTTTTATTTGTCTTATGTCCAAGTCCTCTTGATAAATGAAATCTATTGATAATGATTTTCGTTTTAGAATACAGAAATGCTCTTCAGATATGCCGATACAATAATGCGTTGGCAGCGCAAGACACAAGAAAACATCACGGTAAACGAAATGGATGTGTTTCAATAGCTGGGAGGGAGCGAAAGAGAAGCAAAACACGTAGTGACTTCGAAACATGTTAATCCGCAAGTGGGGTTCCGTGTGCCGTTGATCAATATCCATCTGAACAAGAAGAGCAGTCAACTTAACTCCGTACGTGTTGTTTGGTTAACCGTTTGAGTATATCGGATTCTTTTTTTCAGCAGGTTATACGTATCTGAGATACTACAGGGAGAGCAGTTATTCTCTGGGGTCTACTAATAATTTTCGCGATTTTATGTCTACTCTATGTAAGAAATTTGTGTTGGAAGTAGTTTGTAATATTAATGTTTCAATTGTACGTATTACTGTTTGAATTATGTTGAAGGTTATCGGTTCTATATGTGTTCAGTTTCATTAGCCCAAGTTGTTGTTGGTTTAGTAAAGAATTTATTAAACGTTTAGTTATGTGAAACGCTTGAAAGAAAATAATACGGGTATTCGAAGTCTTGAAATAACCATAATCATCGGCATAGCGTAAGACGACAAATTTGGTAAACAAATTTTAGCATTTGTGAGTCTAAACCAAATGCGATGGTAGGAAAAATTAGTAATCGGAAAATGCAGAACGAAATCGGCTAATTCAGATAAAAACACACACACACACACCAAAAGGATTGGATTTTAGTGAAGATAAAGTTCTTGGCAGATTTAGATATTGTCTACTGCTATTCTATAGTAAAGACAGTAGCTTCCTGATGGACCTTGTCTTTATGGCGATGTGAGGGTCTTACAAGAACAAAAAATACCCAGAGAATCCTTTTATTATCCTTTTCTGACACCCATTGTTGGTCAAATGTTGCGTGCGCTGTTGAGTTCCGTGACTAATGAGAGACTGATATTGTCACATTGACAAACGCATCATGTTGGTCTTTTGGTATTTTCCTAACTTTGTGTGCATGCTGCATGACAAGAATATAAAAATCAATTTATAACTAAAGTTCACCTCAAGCATTTGAATGTCTGAAGGTATGTAAATATCAAAGTTTATACAAATTAGCATGGTTTCGACGAGGAAATTAAAGTATAAACAAGAATAGTCGCCCTTGGGTATGTTATCCCAGTGACCCCTAATTAAGTGTCTCTCATAACCATATCTAAATATAATAATGATGATACACAGTATCCTCTACCCCTCACGAGAGAGAGAGAGAGAGAGAGAGAGAGAGAGAGAGAGAGAGAGAGAGAGAGAGAGAGAGAGGCAATGACTAATCATTTTATAAAAATGTACATGGTAGGCAGAGCCCTGTTTATCTAGAGGGTTATGTACATTAATTATTTCATAGTAATGAAACGTTATGAAAGTGCCATTAGTAACATAAAAAAGTAAAGCTTATAAAAAATTAAAGTTGTATAGAGGCATATATAGAGGTGTCTGAGTCCTTGTACAAACACATATGTGAAAAGTACCTCTGATTGCATGTTGCATATTAAAAGCCAATATAACATGAAAAATACCGGCAATTCTATTAAAAGAACCACTGGCAGTATCGATCACAGAATCAAACATCGCCTTCTCAACCTTGCCATTGAATAACATGACAAATAAGGCAGTTTCTCATGGTGCAAAGATTCTTGTTTCCTTTCTCTGATACCAAAGTCTGTATGTTACTTCGACATAATTAGTCTCTGCAGTGGTTAATGTGCTCACGTATTAGAGTAAATGTCTCTAGAAGTACAAGGATGTTTCAACACAAATTTTCCAGCTCATTGCTTTTTACAACCAAAGATTATCATGAACTAGCTGACCAACCCCGCACTGCCTGGGAAATTACTGATGACAACCAATTAACTCTCTCTCCTTCTCTCTCTCTCTCTCTCCTGTTAAGATAGTTGCTTATCACACCTTCCCCCCCCCCCTCCTATTGGCGCTGAACTTGGAGTTTAAGGGCTTCAAGAGTGTCACTGTTCATCTCAGCAACCTCAAAAACAATGGATTAGACACTAATAGCTACTAATAGCAGTTGTTTTCGAATATTTTTACATGCTGAACTGGGTCTTCAAGGACATCGGGAGTATCACTTTTCATATCAGCGACATCAAAAACTATGGATTAGACACTAATATCTATCGTTTTTTGGTTATTCTTACAAGTTGCCCACCCCCCTGCCCCCCTCCCACCCACTCCCCCCACCCCCCCCCCACCCCCACCCCCACCCACCCATTCCTATCAGAGCTGAACTTGGACTTGAAGGGCATCAGGAGTCTCAATATTCATCTCAGCGACCTCAAAACTATATGTGCATTTTAAAGTGTATGTGGAACAAACACATCCATATATATATATATATTATATATATATATATATATATATATATATATATATATATATATATATATATAGAGAGAGAGAGAGAGAGAGAGAGAGAGAGAGAGAGAGAGAGAGAGAGAGAGAGAGAGATTTCTTCTATTCACACTTCTGAAAGCGAAGACGATTATCTTGTATGTGATTAATATACCCTTTTGGCACTGACCACAAATTAATCAGGTACGGGTTGACAAACACCACAGAATGTTATATTCCTCTTTCTTTGTGCGTCTAGTCCCCTTTCTGTTATTTCCTTTTCAAATCTAAAATTGATACTCAAAAAGGAGCGGTACAATGTAATTCAGTACACCTGTAAAACTAAGAGAATATTTTTGAATAAATAAATACCATTTCCTTCACTGCAAGCGGCGAATATATTTCCAAACAATTCCAATATAGTGGTTTAGGATGTCACAAACTGCAGGTAATTAACTTTCTATCCTTTTAGCTTCACGTTAAGCAAGGGATTCGGACTTTGTCCACTTTCTCTTTCAAAAAAATGGCCTTTTCAGTTGTTGCAGGATTTTTATCCTAAATGGTTTAAAGCTTCGAGAATGAACTTCATGTCCATGGTTTCTGTCCACCTCAGTAACTTGCATTTAATGACTGAACAGTCTTATTTAATCTTCATTGTATGTAGGCATATTTTGGCAGAAAGAATGTGCTACTTAAATATACAGTACAACTGTAATTTCTCTGTTTCCCTCCCTTATAGAGACGCCGTCTGGAATTTTTTTTTAATGCGCTCCTTCGAAGTAGGATACTGTTCAGTACGCAATTGATTCAGCTGTTCGACGTGATCTCAAGTCTAACGCAGTTTTTTAAGTGAAAAGTAAGTCCCTTTTTCGGTGTTCTCTTTCAGGAATGTTACGTTAGTATGCAAGTACAACCTCACGTTTCGCTGACACTTCTTAAATAACGGAACTGTAAGTGAACTCATTTCACTAGTTCACTCAAGTCACTTACAGTATCTCTCTCTCTCTCTCTCTCTCTCTCTCTCTCTCTCTCTCTCTCTCTCTACAGCGTTCCACAAAGCCTTTAACTCGACTTGGCTGTTGTTGTTGTTCTACAAGTTGCATTTCAAATGAGCGGCTATAGCTTTGAGCCTATTCCACACGAATAAAAAGAAATCGAAAATGTTCGTTGCTGTATTATCAAGATTTTCTTTGAAAATTCGAATTACTAGCTTGCCATAAAGAAGGATGTTGGTGTAGCCATTCAGCCCTTTCCATTCTCAATAAGGAATTATTCGAAATGAGAAATTTTAACAATATATATATATATAATATATATATATAATATATTATATCTATATATATATATATGTGTGTGTGTGTGTGTGTGTAGTATATATATTATATTTATATATATATATATATAGATATATATATATATATATATATATATATATATATATATATATATATATATATATATATATATATATATATATATGTATATATATATATATATATATATATATATATATATATATATATATATATATATACATATATATTATATATATATATACATATATATATATATATATATATATATATATATATATATATATATATATATATAGTTAAAATTACTCACTTGGAATAATTCCCTTATTGAGAATGGAAAGGGCTGAATGGCTACACCAACAACATCCTTCTTTCTGGCAAGCTAGTAATTCGAATTTTCAAAGAAAATCTTGATAATACAACAACAAACATTTTCGATTTCTTTATATTCGTGTGGAATAGGCTCAAAGCTATAGCCGCTCATTTGAAATGCAACTTGTAGAACAACAACAACAGCCAAGTTGAGTTAAAGGCTTTGTGGAACGCTGTAGAGAGAGAGAGAGAGAGAGAGAGAGAGAGAGAGAGAGAGAGAGAGAGAGACTGTAAGTGAATTGAGTGAACTAGTGAAATGAGTTCACTTACAGTTCCGTTATTTAAGTAGTGTCAGCGAAACGTAAGGTTGTACTTGCATACTAACGTAACATTCCTGAAAGATAACGCCGAAAAAGAGACTCCTTCACTTAAAAAACTGCGTTAGACTTGGGGATCACGTCGAACGGCTGAATCAATTGCGTACTGAACAGTATCCTATATAACGAGCTAAACTATCCGAAAAGTATCAAACTCGCTAATATAGGGAAGACTGTAATCAGCCAGGCAACTCAATATCTTTAAATACTGATATTCCGAATATTACTCAACTGCCTCGGAGATCTAATCACATCTGTTGACATTTCATCCATCACACGAGAAAAAAAAAGAAGTCTTAATGTAATTGAGCAACGTTTATTGCTTTTAAAAATACAAAACGGTCTTAAATAATACATTAGCCAAGGAATTCCAAATTTTTCAACTTGGTAAAAGTAGTTTATATAATTTGTAGGAATGAAAAGGGCTCTCACAACGTAACCTGTTTAAA
>NC_061109.1:93142605-93160105 GCF_015104395.2 Macrobrachium nipponense | reverse complement strand
CAAAGCTTCAACACTAGCAGATGCACAAAAGGATCTGCTTCAGGAGGTATTTCAGACATGAAGACTTTCTTTGAACCAAAAGTATATGCAGATTATGTAATTGCATGATCCATCATCTTGACCTTAAGGAATATTTCCACTCTATTGATACCCGGTAATGATGCTGCTTCAACGGTATGCATGCACATTAGTTCGATTGAATGCACAGGTTATTTTCTGGCAGTTTGCCACAGAAATGATGCATAGTTGTATTTCTATAGTGTTGAAAATGTGTTGGCTGATTCTTTATTCAGTGTGCTTATTACTGAGCTTTTAGTTTCCTGTAAAAGAAAGCGATTGAGATGGCTTTGTTTGTTGGTCCGCACTTTTTCTGTCCCCCTTAGATCTTAAAATCTACTGAATTGGGGTTAGAGGGGCCCCGCCACAAATTGGGTTATGTGGTTTTGATCCATCTACCTTCCAGTCATCAAATGTACCAAAGTACAGCCCTCTAGCCCCTGTAGTTTTTTTTTTTTTTAATTTAAATTTTTTTGAAGTTATGCGTCTGACCCAGTATATTAGCCCAACCAGCAGACAAAGGCCAACCACCTGGCTGGCTGAAAATTTTTTGGGCTGCAGCTGAGAATTCCCTGACACTCCCCTTCCCTACCCCTTCCCCTCCCTTGTCCCTCCCGCACCCCCTCCCCCTCCCCCTTCCCTTCCCTTACCCGTAGACTGTCATTCAGGGTTTTCCCGGCAGCTACGGTTGGTCAGTTAGCATATAAATACATGTATACATATATATGTACATATGTGTGTATAGAGAGAGAGGAAAAAAGAATACAATTTGGTCATTGTATCTGGCAATTAAAAATGTATCTGTCTGCGTTCTGGGAGATATAAATTCACATCTTGATTAGAGAGAGGATAACTAATGTTAAAAAAATTGAACAGAGGTCGAGACGACAATGATATATATTGAAAATCTTAAGTTCGTGATGGAATGTTTGTAAGAATTTCGATCTTCATATGGAGGAGCATCACGGTTGTATGGGTAGGAAACTATGCATGGATTAGTTTAGGAATTGACTTACTGCTGGTGCGAGTTATAATAAGTGTATACATGTATACAAGTAGACAAAGCTGACGAAAATTACAAAATATTTTCACATAACTCTATGCATTTACTGAGAACACTTATAACGCATAAACAGCATGGATTAAATTCAAGTTGCACTTAGCAAGAGCATTATAGTTTTGAATAGAAATTAAGGCTAAATTATTCTTGTTGCCATAGTTAGTAACACTTTGCACTTTACTCACTCCCAGTGTGGGCTCAGGTCCGAAGTGTAAAAGTCAGCCTTCCTTTTAATTAATGTTCGTTCTTTGACCATTAAAAGTCGCCAGCAGTATTGTAGCTTAAGATATAATATATTAACACCATACTTACATACTGGACATTGCATAAGTAATAAGTCACAAAACTGCACGTGGAAAGTATATACACAGATAACCAGTGGAAAGGTGTGAATTAATGGCTTTGTATACAGAGCGCTTTCGTTTATCACGTACACATCTTGATGTACGTAATACGCGAAAGCGATTTGTACCTGGGGCTTAATTTTTACTTTTTCTGTAGTTAGCTTTGTACACACACACACACACTATATATATATATATATATATATATATATATATATATATATATATATATATATATATATATATATATATATAGAAAGCTATTTGTAACTGGTGTTTAACTTTCACCTTTCCAGTACAGATATAGTGTGTGTGGGTTTTTGTGTAAATATGTATGTAGATAACAACATATGCATATACTATATGTTTACATACGTGAGTGTGCATGTGTGTATATATATATATATATATATATATATATATATATATATATATATATATATATATATTTAGCCATGTTTCAATTTTGTGACTTATTACTGATGCATGCATGTATGTATATATATGTATGTATGTATGTGGTCTTGCGTGTCTGCTTCTACTATTAAATTATACATAAATTGGCTAAACACCGTTAATATATTTTATCTGAAAACAACAACGCTAGTGGCGAGCGCTGGAACAAGGGTGAATTCCACTTTAGCGATAAAAAAAATCAGCTTCCTCTCAACCGTTTCATATTGGTATCCAAAGCACTTATCAGGAGATGTAGTAGACTCTCCCCACATAATTTTCCTCGCTATCCTCTTTCCCTCATAGGCATATTGTTGTTCTCCCCTTCTCTCAATCCCGAGAGACTGCATTATAACCCCTTTCATGCTGTGTGTCTAAATTATATTCGTTTTCCTCTTTCTTGTATTCTTATTTCTTCTTCGTCTCATTTTCCATAGTAGAGCTGTTACTCATCTAGAATATTTACAAGGTTTTTTTTTTTTTTTTTTTTTTTTTTGGGGGGGGTACGTGAGCTCCTTAAACAAAATTATTATTACTGTAATTCTTCCAAGTTTTGCAATTACCATGTCAAAATTTTTTATCGCGCTGAGAATTATTAAAATAATTATAGATGAAAGTTTACTGTACTCACTGTTGATGCTTTTTTTTTGTGGTAAGCGTGAGATTTTTCTTTATGCTTTTTCGATACTGTTTCGAGTTTCTCCACTGCGTGGCCTCTTCACGCGCACTTCTTCATCGTCTGTTTTCCGAACATGTCCAATATTGTCTATTTTTATCAGTGCAGGATCTGCGGTAATAATGGGATGCCTTTTCCTATAATTTCCTATCTCCAAACATAAATACACAACGTTCGACATGTTTGCTGGATAAACGATAATATATGGCTGACGCTTCAGTGCTCCCAACACGAAATGTCTTAAGCGAAGGCACTGTCCCCAAAGTTTGGTAATGTATATACGGAAAATTGTCTCCTAACGCCTTGTAGAAAGAAGGGCAAGTGCGATGCTGATATTAATTCATTCTTGCTGAGAAAATGAGTTAATCACAAGGATATGTGCCAGTTTTTCGGTGCTGTGTATAAAAGAGAAAGGGAACTCCCCAAGTATAAACAATCACTCGAGCAAAAAAAACCGGAAGAGCCCAAGGGCGCACGCCCATATATATATATATAATATATATTATATATATATATATAATATATATATATATATATATATATATATATCTATATATATACATATAAATAAAGTTTTTTTTGCCACGAAGGAAAAAAATGAAAAAAACGAGTTTTATATACTTCGTGATCAAGTTATTCATATATTATATATATATATATATATATATATATATATATATATATATATATATACGTATATATATTATATATGATATACGTATATATATATATAATATATATATATATATATACATACGTATAATATATTAATAATTATATATATTATTTATATAATATATTATACGTTATTATTATTATATAATAATAATATTATATAATAATATATATTATATATTATATACTATATATTGTATGTATTGTATGTATATGTATGTATTGTATGTATGTTTGTATGTATATTGAAGAGGAGAAGACATAACAATCATATGAGTGATCTTTCACCACAATATCCGGTCAGAAAGGCGATTATATACGTATATATATATAGTTATGATGTGTGTGTGTAAATGTAATAGCCCATTGCCCATTTAACTTCTCAAATTCTTTGCTCTTTTTTGGATACGCTTGTCACTATAAAGCCTCGAGATCCAACATTCAAAGAACCCACGACACCATAATCACCACGAGGTCAACTTGCCGACCTTGTCGTACTTATGGTATCGCGGGTTTGTTTCCCGCTACCAGGACATCATGATTTCTTTCTTATTTCTTTGAAGTTGGATCTCGAGGCTTTGTAGTGACAAGCGTATCCAAAAAAGAGCAAAGAATTTGAAAAGTTAAGAGGGCATTGTGGCTATTACATTTACATATGTATCTGGTGAAAATGACCAGTAGATTCTGCATATATATATATATATATATATATATATATATATATATATATATATATATAATATATATATACATATGCATATATATATATATATATATATATATATATATATATATATATATATATATATATATATATATATATATAGTTGAATGACATGGTGATGCTCTCATTTCAAAAGAGACCTAACAACCGTGTATTTTCAATCCGCGGGAAAGTGTATATATCGGAACGAAGTGAGGCGCTTGGCCTAAATCTACGTTAATTAGATTATGCCAAGAAAACCTTTCCATTGTTCTCCTTTCTGACCGGATATTGTTTTGACAGACCACTCATATGATTGTTATGGCTTCTCCTCTTCAGTGAGACGGGATAGTGGAAATTGGTTTCTGTTTTCCAAAATACGAAAATTGGTTTCTGTTCTCCAGAACGTGGCTACTGGTTTCTGTTATCCAAAAAGAGAAAGGTGTAGAATTTTTCAGAGTAGCGTCTGAGCTGATGTAAAAAATGTGGCAGAAGCAATTTTGTTTAGAATATATATGACTTATATTGGTCCATAACCACAAATTTGTTTTCTAAACGGCCAATATTATTGTTTTCCTAGAGGAGCGATTTGACAACACAGCCGTTTTCCCTAGAGGGAGACGATTCTGAGGCAAGTAATAATAATAATAATAATAATGAACGTTGGTTACTACCACATTCATACTCTGACTGCTGACCCTGGATGAGCTTCCCGCTTACAAAACTCATGCTGCTGTTTCATGCGCAAATATCGTCCACACACTGTTTACGACACGTTTTCCTTTTCTGTAAGTTTTCAACTACATTTAATGTACTGTCTTGGACTCTCACCACAAAGATGAAATCATACACCTTCTCTTAGACGAACGTTTACACTAAATCAATTACCCTCCTGTGTAATTACATACTGTGTCACATGTATTGATTCCAGGGAGAAACCTTTACCCGGTCTACACAATTTGGATTCCATACTGTGTGTGCATTCCCTGTGTCCCCCACATTGCATCACTGCCATTTAATCATAAGCTCTCTCTCTCTCTCTCTCTCTCTCCAGGTAGCTTCTCCTTAACCTCTATCCCTTATAATAGTTCCTCCCTTTTCAGACTAGTCACGTAACTGCTCTATAACAAACGCTTCATCTACAGACTCGTCTCCTTCTTTAATACTCCATCCCCCACCACCAATCCCTTCATCTCCATGTAGTTGACTCCTCAGTAAAAACCTTATCATGCACCTTCCTTTGTCTTCTTACATTCTCTTAGGTATTTGCACATGGAACAGGCTAGCACCGCGCCCCTTCCATGTCTGTCATTAAGCTGTGCGTCTCGTCTAGTCGGTCTGCCGCAGTAAACAAATCTTCAAAATGCTCATTATATCGAGCCAAGATTGAGATAATTCAGGCAGACTGTCCTTATTTGAATCTCATATTATCGGAGACTTTTACTCATTAAACTTCTATCTGTATTGATTTTCCCATTAAGCAACTTTTTATTTTCTCAAAGCATTTGCTTACATTTACCCCTGTATCCTTGTCATGTCCCTTCTTTTTCTCTTTCACTTCTTCATGTAAAACAGTGCATGATACCTTCTGTCATGCAAATGCGCTTTAAATAATTTCTTCTTTTGTTTTGCCCTTACTAGATTACTCATCACCATCCCTGGATTTCATCATATACCGATAAAACAAAGACTACCAACCATGATCTCCCTTCACAGAGATGCCATCCCCTGGTTACGACGTGCAGACCTTTCCGCATAGTTTAGATCGGTATTATTTGGGAAAATATGTCTGGCCTAAGCTCCGATGACTGGATGACAGGCTTTAGATTATGTTTTGACTCCTACTGAATGCTTTTCCCCTGCGTCCTCTCACAGACGTTGAGCTTGCAGGATAATATGCATTGAGAAACATTTGATTGACTCCTACGTTTAGTTAAAACACCAAATGCATTAAGATAAATTAACTTTTGAACAGAGTTTCTCCTCATAGCGTGTGTCTAAAAGAGTTTTAAGGACGAGATCTTATTTGCATATTGAATAACAGTGTAATCTTTCAATGGTGAATGATTTTCGGCTTCAGTATAATGCACTCTCGTTCAGTCAGCGCAGAATGTAAGGACGATGTTGGTGTATTCGGTACTCTGCTCTTCCTGTTCTGTTTTACCATAGGAATTCGGAGACATGATTGAGCCAATTCGAACCGATAGCCATGAAATTAGAATAGCCCGAAGGGCAACGCTTGCCGGTTAGAACGATCTGTTCCCCTCCCAGAGAGTTCATAAACCTGTTCATCTCGCTTTAGAGTCAAAACATACAATGGAAGTCAGGCAGATGAAATCTCCCCTGGAAGTAATAGTCTCTGAATAAAAGGCAAGCCCAAATGTCATATAAATGTATGTTGCTTAACTGTATGTATGAAGTGGGTATTACTCTCTAATCAAAGCAACAGCTCTGAAGGTAGGAAGAGATAGAAAATAAAACTGAAAATGGAAGTGGAAATAGTACATAAAAAAAGCTGAAAATGAAAATGAAATCATAGACTAAGTCTGAAAATCGTAGTGAAAACAAATATAAGTAAAACTCAAAACTGAATTGAAACAGTGAAGCTAAAACTGAAAATTGAGGTGATAACACATTAAAACGTCATCATTGTAATGATGGTTAGATATTAATTACAAACAACAATTCGAAGGAAGGCTGGCAAATAGCCTTAGGGAACGCAGACATTCTAATCCAAGTTGTTTACATCAGTAAGAATTCCCCTCCAGAGATTTTCATACCTAAATTCATGGAGTTGAATTGGCGTTTCTGATTGCTCCTTTCATATCATTGAATTTACTAGCCTCTCTCTCTCTCTCTCTCTCTCTCTCTCTCTCTCTCTCTCTCTCTCTCTCTCTCTCTCTCTCTCTCTCTCTTTCCATGCCACCGTGAAAAGGTACTGCGATGCTTCGTAAAATTGGGAGGTTTCATGTTACGTCTCCACATTTCGTTAGAATAGTTCGGCAAGTCAACTGGTATCTAGTTTCTTACGGGTTTCAAGTTGAATAAGGGGGAATTCAGGCTGGAATATCGTTCACTAATTCCGAATTTTACTTCATACATAATCTTGTATGAGTACGTTGTGGAACCTTTTCAAGCTTTCAAGAGCTTTTGTCGATGTACGAAAGGAAGTGCCACCAGTACCTTAAGTTATTCCGCGTACTCTTGATATGAAGACGTACATTGTATATCTGTGTTCTAAACTTCCTTAAAGTTGGGAGAGTGAGCATTTATAAATAGAACTGCGACCTCTACTCCCAGATGCATTTGTCTTGTATAGGGGTAATTTTTAATGAAGGGAAGAGACCCGATACAGTGCGTCGGTGCCTGCTTTGTGTGCGCGTGTGTGTGTGTGTGTGTGTATGTGTTAGTGTGTGTCTTTCTGTCTCTCTAAGTATCAACATATGTATGTATTGAAACTTTTCGGCCAAAGAGTCTTCCTGGAAGTTGATTTTGTTGCGCTCCGGCAATGGAGAAAATTGTCAGTCTATATCTCCACATTGCGTGGCAAGTAGTAGGGCGGTCTTGGAATCAATTAGCAGTTGGTTGCCTCTCTGTGTTGGATGGAAGCGCGTATAAGGATGTCTGTGCTCATGCAAGTTGTTGATGCCAAACCAGTGAACTGTGAAAAGGAAGATTAATCGAACTACAATATAAAGTGTCTCTTATTCGCGTGTTTATTCCATTGTTCCTTTATTTTTTATTATATTTTTTTCTCGTAGATGTAAGTTTTCGTATAAATAACAATCTTACTGTGTCTCGAAACTATTATAATGATGCAAATAAAGATTCACAATACAAGGGCCAAAACATGCCAGCTATTACATTTTACTTGACTTTATATGATTTTGATAATGATGAATGATTGCCGAAAGAAAGTGATACTCCTTTGAAGTGTTCATTTATTAAAATCAAGCATAATTAATCACATTATAAAGAACAGTGGAAGATTTCAAATTATTTCCTTAGTCATTATTACAAATTATATCGCGCCCATCAATATAATAATAATAATCATCACCTGCTCATGATCAAGGTAAATAAATGAGTAACTCCGGAACGGTATAAAGGGTACTGAATGGCAGTCCCTCCAGCCTTTCTTTTATGGAGAAATCATTGGGTACTCTGGACAATCCAGAGTCTCGACACTCTTTGGGACAGGAAATAATCGCAGCCGATCATTTAGAGCCAGAAGTTGTCGGATACCACACCCTTTCAGTTACTTAGGCGATTTAAAAAAAATGGGTTTGAGCATTAAATATTTGCCAGATACCAATGTAGATATATGCTACCTGATTTTCTGTACTTTTTTCGTAATTCAGGCCGCTCACTGACATTCCCTGTAGTAATTTAAAGTTTGGTGGCTTTCCAAACGGTTTAGCCTCTGCTACATTCAGCAGCACTCTGGAGGAAAATTTGCTTTTATGTAACCTTGATACAGTATCAAAGAAACTTTTTCTTTATTATTTTGTGTAGAATTACACAGTTATTATTATTATTATTATTATTATTATTATTATTATTATTATTATTATTATTATTGTTATTATATCTTGAATAAATAAAATGAATAATAAAAATAATTCTAACACAATGCCAGAATGAAAATGACAATTCCCTACCAACTTCACCGGAGCTGTCATCACCCAGTCTCACAAAATAAATAAATGATAAATAAACATATAGAGTAAAACAAAACAAAAGCACACATACCAGTCACTGAAAACCAAACTGGATGGATTGCATTCCAGCCACTTCATCAATATACGTTGATCTGAGTTCTAGTCACCTGGGTCATAAGAATTCTCTCGGCAAGCTTACCCTGTATTTTTGCGATGTCTGAAGGATAAAAAAGAATGAAACTATCGAAAATTGATTTCGTTTGAACTGAACGTGCGTCCAAATATGATGGTGAATCTTGGACTCGGCCAGCGTTGAGACAGGCTCGCTCTTGGCTAGACGACAGAAAGTCTTATGTGCAGACCTAATTACCCAGCTCTTATTGTTGTTATTTGATATGCAGAAAATATTGAGATTTGTATATACATTAACTTCTATACAGAAGTTATTATTATTATTAATTTTTTTTTTTTGCTCTATCACAGTCCTCTAATTCGACTGGGTGGTATTTATAGTGCGGGGTTCCGGGTTGCATCCTGCCTCCTTAGGAGTCCATCACTTTTCTTACTATGTGCCGTTTCTAGGATCACACTCTTCTGCATGAGTGCTGGAGCTACTTCAGCCTCTAGTTTTTCCAGATTCCTTTTCAGGGATCTTGGGATCGTGCCTAGTGTTCCTATGATTATGGGTACAATTTCCACTGGCATATCCCATATCCTTCTTATTTCTATTTTCAGGTCTTGATACTTATCCATTTTTTCCCTTTCTTTTTCTTCAGCTCTGTTGTCCCATGGTGTTGCAACATCAATGAGTGATACTTTCTTCTTGATTTTGTCAATCAGCGTCACGTTTGGTCTATTTGCACGTATCACCCTATCTGTATGTATACCATAGTCCAGAGGATCTTTGTCTGATCGTTTTCTATCACTCCTTCAGGTTGGTGTTCGTACACTTATTACTGCAAGGTAGCTGGTGTTTCTTGCACAGGCTCCAGTGGAGGGCTTTTGCTACTGAATCATGCCTCTTTTTGTATGGTTCTGTGCAAGTGCCAGACATTCGCTTGCTATGTGGTTTATGGTTTCATTTTTCGTATTGCACTTCCTACATATGAGAGAGATGTTATTTCCATCTTCTTGAGCTCTCCCCCTCAGTAGCCATTGCCACGTGTTATCGCTGGCTAGTTCTTTAGTCTGTCTCATGTATTGTCTGTGCATTAGTTTGTTGTGCCATTCCTCTGTTCTGCTTGTCTTTCTCCTGTCTCTGTATATTTGTGGTCTTCGTCTACTTTTATCAGTCCATTCTTCCCATGCACTCTTTAGCCACTCGTCTTCACTGGTCTTTCATATATTGCCCCAGTGCTCTGTTCTCGATGTTGACGCAGTCCTCTATGCTTAGTAGTCCCCCTCCCCCCCCCCACCCCTCCTTCCTTTCGTGTTATGTATAGTCTGTCGTATTTGCTCTTGGTGTAGTGCTTTGTGTATTGTTCACATGTCCTCCTGGTTTTCTGATCTATGCTGCGGAGTTCTGCCTTCGTCCATTCCACTATTCCTGCGCTGTATCTGATTACTGGCGCTGCCCATGTGTTTATGGCTTTTATCATATTTCCGGCGTTGAGTTTTGACTTGAGTGTTGCCTTGAGTCTACATATATTCTTTCCTAATCGTGTCCTTCATCTGTTGATGTTTACATCCCCATCCTTCCATTATTCCAGGTATTTGTATCCATCTCATCTATGTGTTTGATGTTTTGTTCCCATCTGGTAGCTTTATCCCTTCAGTCCTTGTTACTTTTATTTGCCCTTTTGTATGTTGACTAAAAGCACATTTTTTATTATTATTATTATTATTATTATTATTATTATTATTATTATTATTATATTATTATTATTATTCATCTCCCATCTCTGATGTTTTGAAAACTCTAGTATAGACTATATTGTATGTAATCATTAGGAGTAGCGACCATGATACATACCTCGTTTTAGGTAAATAGTTGTAATATTTTCAAAATTAGCTTCCATGTTAATTTCTTCCAAGTGGTATAAGATATTAACGATTAACGTGACCTCTATTAAACTATCGGTAAATTAGGAGACGCAGGTAAAGTTTTCTTGAGGAATGACCTTTATTGTTTAATATTAAAAGGCAAATTAGTCCGGTATTGATCCATAAATTATTGCGCAGTATGGTTCTTTCATGGATTTACGCAAAACCGAAGCTATCTGGTTCCTTATGTGGGAACTTTGGAAATATAGCAGGAATTTGTACACGAAAGTTCCTGGGTATGATAGCCTGGTCTCATAATATTTCAGTAATAAGTAGACTAAAAGAGGCAAACAATCCTTCATGAAACAGATATGCGGTCCTTCGTAAAGGTATTTGTTTAAAGGGCCTCATACACTGAACGATCGTATGGACGAGTGTCTGAACGACTGTCTGTATCTTTCGCAAAAACATTGTGTATGGGCTTGTCTGAATGCAAAATTGGACAGAGTTTCGGGGTCTGAACGATCTGAGCGGGAATCTGTCACGACCAGGTTGCTGGCTTGCGACCTGAAGTATGTCATACACAGGTCGTTCAATGTATGGGTTTGCTGCCGATATAACGCTATCGCGCGCGTCTCTTCTAGAGATGATGCCATGTCTTCCCGAGACAAAATCTTTGTTCAGACTGAAATCGGTGCGGAGATCATTCATACTGTCTTGAGTAGTGTGTGTTTGTCGATAACGACAGTCGTTCAGTGTATGGGGGCCCTAGCAGTTGGGAACTTGGAAAGCAATGGCAATTTGTTTGGCCTAGTTCGCTTCCCGTCCCAGAACAAATATAGTATTTACCAGTCAGGAACAATCTGTTGGGTTGTATTAAATTTAAGTGTTTATCCCTAAATGATGTATCGGATTTACTCGTTTTTAAAAATTTAATTATGGAATGAGAGAATATACTATAACTTATATTTTATGAATACAACAAGATTGGGTTGCAACAGCCTCTGTATATGTAGATAAAGCTAGTCTAGGCTACATAATGCATATCGTTTTCATTTCACCAGCCTGTAGAATACACTTCCAAGCTCACAGTAACAAATGATATATATGTATGTATGGGATACAAAGATACAGTAAATCCATTATTAACTACAGCAGTTTATTTATCTTCAGCTGCAAAGACATTGTTTATCACCTTGATGAAAAAACGGAAGCAGCTCTTGTATAATAGCAACATTAATAATAATTAATAATAATGATTATTAATCCTGTCGGTGAAGAAAGTCGTTATGAAATGGGAGCTGCCCTACTGACGCCAAGAGTGGAACCACAACGGTACTGGACATATGGAAACCAGAGGTACCCCGGTTTTAAGCTTTTTTAACACAATGGCTATGACATACTGCAAACGCACATCGCAAACTCGTTAATGGAGTCAGCCAAAGTTTTCACCACAACAGCTGCATCTCAGGTTTATCTTTAGTAACCCGAAAAAAAAATGTTACTTTTACATTTTTTGTGCATACCTACGTATCTTATATATACTTACATATAAAAAGTTATTTGGTAGGAATTCAGTTACTTGAGTACATTCAAATAAGATGGAATTAAGCCAATTGGCGGCCGACATCATAAACAGAGTTGCCGTGACCGAATGATTCTTGAAGACAATATATCGATGACAGATCAACCACCACTGAATGTCACTGCCCTCCTTAGTCTACACATGTTGACGTAATAACTTGAATGAAACCACAAAGAACATTTTCGGCAGTAGAGTATACTACGTAATGAGTAAATGAATAGAACAATTTTATAATTTTTGGTCGAAAAGCGTACGTGACTTGGTATATACAGTATATACAAACTGGTTTACTTAATGCCTGCATCTACTATTACACGTAATCGTGAGCAAACCTTACTTACCTTCCCTTAACGTTCAGGTTCGCATGTGCAGGCAGTTTGGCCGGAGGATCGTCGATGGAGATTAAGTATTTACTCAGGTCGCCTGCGCAGTCGGGAAAAACTATACAGGTTGTTCACATTAACGTTGTTTTGCCTGATCAGGCAAACCTACGTAATCATAATTGAACGTTAGTGGCGGCCTTTAGGGGAGCGCGGAAGTCGGTGGTGTGGCAGACTAGTAACTGCTCTTCCTTCCTGTCAGTGGCAGCACTGGCAAGTGGTAAGTGGCAGGTAGCTGACAGTGTACTTAAGTTGTTTGTGGAGTGTACTTCATTGTCGCGGCGTTAACGCTTTCTGATGATAGTGGCAATAAGTCTTTGCTGCAGCATTTCATTGATGTGTATATAGACATTCCTGAACTTTGGGACATACAAAGGGAAAATAGAAGAAATGCTGCGCATGAGAAACGTTTAGAAATTTTCATGTTAATGAATGTGCCGCCATCAGTGATGTTAAAAGGAAATTGTGTGCTTCAAGAGGTAATTTCAGAAGGGAACTAAAGACAATTCATGACTTAGAAAAAGTGATGCTAGTGCTGAAGACCTCTGTGAAACTTCTTCATGGGGTATTATATGAGCTGCTTTTTCTAAAGTACATAGAAAAGCCGACCAAGAGTTGAAGCATAATGAGCAATTCACCAAGTCAAGATTTTTTCGTTGTTATGGAAATTAGGCCTTCAGGACAAACACTTTGAATCTTCAGTCAATCAACGCAGAACAACTACTGACCAAGATTAAAATTGTCACCAACTCACAACAACATTGCCTTGGGATCGAACCTACTATCCACGAATGACATATGTGCCAAACCAATCGTTTCATTGAGGGACTAAATCAGGATTTTAAACAACAGAAGTACACAGGAAAAAATGGTGGAAATGCCTAATGTACTTCAAGTCCCCGTACGGTGATATTGTTTAATTTTTAATTTTGTGCAGAACCAGTCTTTCTTTCAGTTGCTGAGTTCACGCAAGACAGTCGTGCAGTGTCACTAGCCGCCAGAGTGAATATAAATAAGAATGACAGTCCACTATGGTCGTGTGTTCTCTGGAATGACAATCTTCAAATACTGTTTAGTCCTGTGAATGACATTCCAGAACGATCTTGTGAACTCTGCTTGATGTTCAGATATACCTGAACGGTAGTGGTGGCCTAATTAGTGGGGGATGTTGTCTGCATCCTGTGTAGTACTAGGAGCTTGGTGTGCTGCCACCAGGATGGCCTTGCTTGCAGCCTCACTCACTCCCGGCGATCTTCAATTACCCGGGAACTATGGACATTGAATAAGTGTTCAGCGTCTAATAAGAGTTTTTTGGAACTTATAATAGAAGTGGGCACAGGAATTCTAAAAGAGAAAATGGAACACCATTTTTCAGCAGGTAGGCAGAGTATACTGATTTTGTTTGCCCATAATATTGTCATAATAGATGTCTTGTCAATAGCAGATACGCTTTCTCTATTTTGACCCAATACGTGTAATGGATATTAGAGTTTGAAATTAGAACGTCAAGCTCTTGCACGTTATTATGAACAATTAATCCTATTTTTCACTTAATATAAAGTAAAAAGGTCTACCCGTATACGTTATTAGTTGTTGTTAAGAAGTTCATATTTTGTACGGTAGTATGATGCATAAGGACGCCTGCTGTATTTTGTCAATTATTAATAATTTTTGCGTTAGGTAGTCCTGTGTAAACGCAGTGTTTGAGTTGTTTAATAAAATCCATTTTTATCCAACACTGTTTCCCAATATAATTCCGAAACGTCACGCTAGTACGAGTGTTTCAGAGCAGCCTGAGTGAAAATAGTTGTATTTCCTATTTTTGTAATTAATCCTGGTTTGATTTTTGTTCGATTTTGAAAACACATACCATAAAGTGAAAAAAAATGGATCATTATTAATAATGATCAGCAGTCAGTAGTCGAATGCGTTACTGGTTGTGTCATATGGTCTCATCTTTGATGCATTGCTGTATTTTGTCAGTTATTAACACCCTAGGGAGGTCATAAATTTTTCAGTTAAAGCGTGTAAAGGCGGGGCTAGAGTTAACAAAATGCACCCTTCCCTTCCCCTCCCCTCTCCCTCTGTATACCTTCCCCCTTCAACTTCTTCCCCTCCGTCTGCATCCCTTCCCCTCCCTCTGCATACCTTCCCCTTCAACTCTTCCCCTTCCCTCCCCCATATCCTATGTCTTCCCTTCCCTCCCCCATCTCCCTATGCACTCCCTTCCCCCTTCTATTCTCCCTCCCATTTCCCTCTTCCATTCCGCTGCCCCCTCCCCATTCATCTGCCTTCCCTTCCCCCTTCCCTGCCATTCCCCTTCCTCTTTCACTCTTCCCCTTCCCTTACCCTCCCTACACCTCCCTATTCCACTCCCCCCTTCCACTCCCCCATTTCTCCCCTCCCTCCCTCTTCCTCTCCCCTTCATCTGCCTTCCCCTTCCCCCTCCATCTCCCCCTTCCCCTTACCCTTCCCTCTGCCCCTCCCCATACCCCCACCTCCCTTTCAAACTTCCCTTCCCCCCCCCTCCCTTCACCCCCTTCCCTAAAAGCCGATAAAGCGATTCTAAATGGGATTTATTTGTTTCTGAATCCGCTGCTTTTTGCTTTCCATTTATTTTTCAGTGCTTAAGAGCAAGTTTGAACTACGCACTCACATGTCTCATTAGCAATGCAGTGTTCATTCCTCAGGTTACCATTTTTCTTCTACAGTCAGTAAAATCATTTTTCGTGAATGTGTTTACAGATCTTTACCCAGTCATTCCAGCCAGGTATATTACTAGAGTTGCCTTGACGAAATCTTTAAAAGCTTTTTTTCTCTGCTGGAGGGGGTTAGCCAATTCGTGGGACAAATTTATGTAGTACAAAGTGAATTTTGTCAGATCCCTCATGTGGTGGTCATTTCTACATTTTCGGTTAGTGCACAGTAAGGCGTCTGCCGGTTGAACGCAACTTGGTTTCCTTGGTTTCACTAAAGGATCTGGTTTTCTGCTGGTTTTGAAAATCTCGGTTAACGGCAGAGGGAGGGATGAGGTTTTGAATGACACTTGTAAAGGGATGTGATCGTGGCCTATTGCAAGATCGTAGAGAATGTTGCATAACACGATTGAATTTTGAAGGTGTGGAGACGTGATGCAGTGGACTATCTAGGAGGTTGTAATTGGGTCCGTTTTATATTTTGGACATGGTTATAGGAAGAGAGAGGGAGGAGCATTACATCGCTGAATTGGAGAGCATGATGTTGACAGAAGCGAGTAAGTTCTTTATAAAGTTGTTTTGTAGGATGAGAATTAAGGTCCCCTATTATACAAATATGATCAGCAATAGAATCTTGAATAATACTCTGTAACTCACCTAGGATGATGCAGTATTGATCAGAATTATTATTTTCCCAGGGCATGTAAACATTAATTTATTGGCACCTGAAGGTCCCCTACTGTCATTTAAAGCCACACCAAGTCTATCAATCCTATATATAGTTCATTACATTCGCTATAGTCTAAAGATTTGTGCCACAGGAAGGAAAGGCCCCTTTGGGGCGACCGGCTGCAATTTGATTTGTAACTTGCATCGATGAGGTTTAGAAAGCTCTGAAGTCTTCATACACTGAATCGCAGATGACAAGGTATGCGGCCAGAGGAGCGTTTCTTGCAATGAAATGATGCCTTTGAACTTTTTGCTGAATGTGTTTAGGAGAGGAATATTCAGCTTGAAGCAAAAAATATTCAGAGATATCTAACTCATCCATGGCAACTCACAAAGATAGGAAATGAATGGGTTGATCAGTTGGGTGGGTGGGGTGAAGGCGGATGTGTTGGCCAACCAGGATGGGCAGTCATTATCCATGGGAGGTTGGCTGGCACTTGCGGTAGGAGGCTAGCCTACGGATAAACCTCTGCTTGGGGTGTCCTTAAGTTATACTGGGTCAGGGTTGGTTCCGGATTAGTTTATATCTTGAGACTTATATTAGCACCGAAATTCTCGCTTTTAAGAATAGAGGCGGACACCACCGGAAAATTGGAGGTAGGACTTTAAGTATAAATATACATATATGCATACGTCTGCCAAACCACCTTCTTTCCCACCGTTATCCCTACATTAAGTGGTCGGTTGCCTGAAGCGCCTTCTCCACTGCCTTCTATCAAAGGCATCATCCTCTTCTCTCCATATCTTCCTTCACTTTATCCCTCTCGATCATCTTCCTGTAACAGGTTCCTCCCAAGCCCTTTTCACTCCCTCCTCGTCATCCATCCTCAACACATGCCCATACCATCTCAATCGTGACTCTCTTATCACCTCTGTAATCTTTACTAAGCCTGCCCTTCTTATTTCATCATATTCCACCTCAGCATTGTCATCTCTGTTCTCTCAAGCTATACTTCCTCTTTTCTTCTTAGAACCCATGTTTCTGCTCCGTACATTAACACTGGTCTTATCACTGTGTTATATATATTGACTTTTAGCTTGATTGGCATTTTCTTATCACATACCACTCCAGCTACCTCTCTAAACTTTCCCCATGCAGCTTTTATCCTACTGTCAGCTTCGGCCTCGCATCCTCCCTCTTGGCTTAAAGTAGATCCTAAGTACTTAAAACTTTCTGTCTGTTTTATAATTGAACCTCTTCATTTTTGTATTACCATTGTTTTATAATTGAACCTCTTCATTTTTGTATTACTATTGTCTCTATCTTCCCTACTGCTCAGCAAAACCTGTTTTATGTACATTCACCTCTCTAAAAGATTCCTGCCACTCTCCAACCCTTCTGAAAGTCCTGCTCATTTTCAGCAGTAATTACTAGATCATCGGCATACATCAATTCCCACAGCTCTTCATTCCTGATCGCTTCACTCATCACATCCATGACCAGCACAAACAAAAATGGGCTTCATGCTGACCCGTGGTACAATCCAACACTAACTTC
>NC_061109.1:93112605-93140105 GCF_015104395.2 Macrobrachium nipponense | reverse complement strand
TAATTAATGCTTGAAATTGATTTTCATTGTGGATTTCCCGCTTTCGTACGTAAATATTATCTTCCATGGTAACTTCAGTAAGTCAGTGAAAATGTACCATCGTTGCTGAATATCTTAACATGCAGTACGACTTCTAATAAATATATTCTTTCAAAAAATTTTGTAGTATAGTAGATTCACATCAACCGTGCATCTGATGTCTAGGCCAATCCCTTATAATGTTCCTGATTGGTTGTTGATAAGTCAATCACAGGGCTGGAAACTCTCTCTCGAGAAAGTTCACATAGTTATGATGTATGTTCCACCTCTCCTGAGGGTTACTTTTGAAAGACGTATCCCACAGGAGAGGTGGAACATACATCCTGCTTATGTGAACTCTCTGACAGTTTCCAGCCCCATGATCGGCTTATCAACCGCCAATCAGGAGCGTCGTAAGGGATTGACTTAGACATCAGATGCACGGTTGAT
Source organism: Macrobrachium nipponense (assembly GCF_015104395.2). NCBI lineage: Eukaryota > Metazoa > Arthropoda > Malacostraca > Decapoda > Palaemonidae > Macrobrachium > Macrobrachium nipponense. The sequence continues at coordinate 93,139,637 of NC_061109.1, read as the reverse complement.
GTGAATCTTCTAATATAGTGTTCATATTTAGAGACGTAGCAGCTTTTCCAGAGAAAAATTAATACAGGATGCACTTTAGAAACTGTACTTTTAAGGTAAGACCTCTGACAAATTTATGCATGCACTGATTGCTTGAGCCATTATATGCAACAAACATCGATGCACCTCATACGTGAATTGAGCAACTGCTGAAGGAGGATGGAAATGTTTTATTGTTTGTAGTATCCTAAAAGCAGACACATTGTGACGAGACCACATATGCAGCCTTGATCGCATTTTGTTACTTCAGATGGAAATGGAATATTGTTTTGCCTAGAGTTGTAATATAGATACCAAAGAAAAATGTGTATGCCTATCGAATCTTGAACCTTTCCACATAGACAACATTTGGCCAGGGAGGAAAATTGAACCGGAGATGGATATCCGTTTAAAGTTGCGGATCCCCTGCGGAGGAAAAAGTCTATGCTCTCGCATATTGTTTGAGGGAAGCAATATCCTGCAAGTAGGAAGAGCGGGAGGAGAGGCAAATACATTTCTTCTGAAAACATTTCGCTTTACTCTGTTGCCAGATCTACCCTCTGGAAGTCCCGCTCGCCGCTCGTCAGGGATTAGAGGAAATTTTGGAAATGTTGCTATTCCTGAAATCCTTAAATAGATGTGCCTGTTGTAATGCTGTAGACTGTACGTATGGGATGTGTCTTATTCATTGCCTGACATGTCGCCTGTTTCCAAATGTATGAGCCTCAATGTAGATGCCGTGACCTCCTGATCTGTTTGCAGTGTTGCGATGGATGGTGTTAAAGAGTTAGGGGTGTGTGTAATTTCGTACTCATTTTTTTTCTGTATAACTGCAACTTCGTAATTGCAAACTTAGTTTATGTTGTCTTGCCTTATCTTCGATGTTTATGCATATGTTAAAGGAATTACAGTATGAAAGAGAGCAAAATGTTTCAAATTATGGTGGAATGCTTTTAAAAAAAAGGGGGGTAGGAGAATGCAGTTTCGTGTGCTTTTAATCGGATAAGGATATTCATTTTACAATATTTCTGAAAGTAATCTGCTATTTTTATTTTCAAGGCTTAGAAAACTGACATCAAAGCTTTTATAACTTTACTGCGGAGGACTTTTTTTGACCAACTCGTGCGTTATGACCCAAGTGACTTCGTACAAATTACGGACTGCATCATAGTTTTCAAATAGAACCTTATATGTCACGTCGTAAGATACAGAACTATATCTGTTATCTCGTAAGATATAAAACCTTGTATGTTAGGTCGCAAGTTATCTTTATTTCTATTTTGGAGCTTTATTATTCACGAAATCCGGTATATGCTTTACAAAATAACTTAGTTGAAACGAAAGTCTTGCCATGCGGAAACATATTAGTATTAATCACATCTCTCACGGGATTCGGATGAGATTGAGTGCAGTTAGCTAATAATGTGAGGAAATGGGCCTTCCCGTCATGCATTAATAATGCGAGCATTATGAAGCTTTATGATGTTGTACAAGCCAGACAGACTGAATGACCCAGGAGTTAATGGTGGTGGTGGTGACTGTTGGTAGTAGATTGAAGACTCTGATAAAGTTACGAAATGTTTAGGAGTCAGAAATGACTGACGGATGCGCGTGAAATACCTTCATGAGAGAAAAGTTTCTAGAGAAAGAACTGCCCTTCTGTATGAAGAGGAGTGTTGGAAAAAAATGGTAAACATACCTGATTTCAACATAAATTATACTTCCTTAGGTATGTGTAAAGAAAATTTACTTAAAATGTGTATCTTTCACAGATACAAATTTAAAGTAGGTTATCACCTGTTTCTTATGATAAGGAAAGTGTTCAGTTCTGGCCTAGAGAAAGCTTAAGATTGAATATGTAATTAAGAAAGTTACCCGTCTGTGTATAGGTACGCAAGTGTTGGAGGGAGCTCGTTTGTCTCTGTTCGGTATGTAAAAGCTGCGAAGAGGGATGGTGCAGTAACGTGATAAAATGGGAAACATGATAGGCGTTAGTGTAGTTTGTTGTTTATTAAAGAATGAGGATGTGAAAGTGATGCTTAATGGGCAAGTTAGCTATTGAGAGTGTTGATTAATCTGAGTTGCTTTCAAGAGGAAAAATTTAGAGATTAATTCTAGCTGTAGCACTGGTGTGGGAAATGTAGTTACATTTGCATGGATGGCGGAGGAATGGATGTAATTGGACTAAAGATCATCATTGGGATTAAATCACACACGTGACCCAGGATGGTAGAGGAGGAGAATCGCGGAGTATCTGAGGTGAAGAGACCGGTGTGTTTACAAAAAGGTGTGTATAGCAGTCTGTAGGGAGGCAGCGCCTTAGTAAGGAGGAATCGGTGAACAGAACCCATCTTTTTGTGGGTGAGAGAATAAAAAAAAAAAGTTGAAAGCTTATTTGTTGATGTGTTTGCGTAGCATATGTAGTTGAAGCAGTGGCTGACAGGGCACAATGTTGATGTAGAACGACGGTTTGGTAGAGTATGTACACAAACTGGAAGCATTGATCCAAAACGCATAGAGGCGAGGACTACTAGAAAAGAGGGCGAATGAACAGATTGTGAAAATGCTGTATAATTTGATGGTCCTTAGGGAAGGAAAGGAAGACCAAGGAAGGCTTGTATTGACTGGGTTGGCAATAAGGTGAGACGAAGGGCCTTAATGGCCAGGAAGATGAGGTGACTGGTGTAAAATAGGCAACAAGTAGGCATTCTGTTGATGGTAGCTCGATATTGGCGGTGTATGCAATGCATTTGAGGCAGCTCAACTTTATGGATATGGGTTGATGGAAAATGAAGCAACTTTACGAAGAATGTGGTAATGACTTTTTTTTTTTTTCCATGAACTACCCAATGAAGGGAAACGGACCTATTTGGTGAGGAATCTCACATATGTTAATAGATTTCGCTACCTCATCATGAACAAAAATATAGGGATAATTGCATGGCTTTCCGTCCTAGATTGATGGCCCTCATCTATATCCATTTCTTCGGTTAACGTCACCACCACCGCCACCGCCATCACCATCACCATCACCATCACCATCACCACCACCACCACCACCACCACCACCACCACCACCATCACCATCACCATCATTATGGCCGTCGGTATTTCAGATTGTCTTGCATGAAGTAAATCATCAGAGTAAAAACCACCTTATTCTTCTGAAAGGGAAATGGTGGAATGTTACTTGGTCAGACTGCATGAACAATATAAGACATTTAGATAAATTCGTAAGTTTCTCATTCCATGCTCAGACACAGCAGTCGTGGGGGTGTGAACGATGCCATTCATGTTACTGATACACACACACACACACACACACACACACACACACACACACATATATATATATAATATATATATATATATAATATATATATATTAATAAATCTTCTTTCCCACCATCATCTTTACATTAAAAGATCGGTTGCCTGATGCGTCTTCTCAACTGCATTCTATCAAAGGCAACATCCTCCACCAACATCAGGAATGGTTTATTGTTTGGCAAAGGGCTTTTAACGACTGGATGCCCTTGCTGACATCAACCACAGTTATTGGTGATGGGCCTTGCCTTTGACTAAAAAGTCCACCAGCAAGGCAGCAGTTCCCACAGATATTGGCAGTGGGCCTAGCCTTTTACTAAAAATTAAGACTGCAAGGCAGCAGTTTCCACAGTTATTGGCAGTGGGCCTAGCCATTTACTAAAAAGTAAGACTGTAAGGCAGCAGTTTCCACAGTTATTTGCGTGGTCCTAGCCGTTCACTAAAAAGTAAGACTGCAAGGCAGCAGTTCCCACCGTTATTGGCAGTGGGCCTAGCCTTTCACTAAAAAGTAAGACTGCAAGGCTGCAGTTCCCACAGTTATTGGCAGTGGGCCTAGCTTTTTACTAAAAAGTAAGACTGCAAGGCAGCAGTTCCCCCAGATATTGTCAGTGGCCTAGTCTTTTACTAAAAAGTAAGACTGCAAGGCAGCAGTTCCCACAGTTATTGGCAGTGGGGCCTGGCCTTTCACTAAAAAAGTAAGAACTGCAAAGGCTGCAGTTCCCACAGTTATTGGCATGTGGGCCTAGCGTTTTACTAAAAAGTAAGACTGCAAGGCAGCAGTTCCCCCAGATATTGGCAGTGGGCCTAGCCTTTTACTAAAAATTAAGACTGAAAGGCAGCAGTTTCCACAGTTATTGGCGGTGGGCTTAGCCTTTTACTAAAAAGTAAGACTGCAAGGCAGCAGTTCCCACAGTTATTGGCAGTGGGCCTAGCGTTTTACTAAAAAGTAAGACTGCAAGGCAGCAGTTCCAACAGTTATTGGCAGTGGCCCTAGCCTTTTATAAAAATTAAGACTGCAAGGCAGTAGTTCCCACAGTTATTGGCAGTGGGCCTAGTCTTTTTTCTAAAAAAGTAAGACTGTAAGACAGCAATTTCCACGTTATTGGCAACAATGGAGCTTAGCCTTTTAACTAAAAAGTAAGACTGCAAAGCAGCAGTTCCCACAGTTATTGGTAGTGGGCCTAGCCATTTACTAAAAAAGTAAGACTGTAAGGCAGCAGTTCCCACAGTTATTGACGATGGGCTTAGCCTTTACTAAAAAGTAAGACTGCAAAGCAGCAGTTCCAACAGTTATTGGAAGTGGCCTTAGCCTTTTACTAAAAAAAAAAAGAGTGCAAGGCAGCAGTTTCCACAGTTATTGGCGGCGGGCCTAGCCTTTTACTAAAATGTAAGAAAGCAAAGCAGCAGTTCCAACCGTTATTGGAAGTGGCCCTAGCCTTTTACTAAAAAGTAAGACTACACAGCCGCAGATCCCACAGTTATTGGTGGTGGGTGTAGCCTTTTACTAAAAAGTAAGACTGCAAGGCAGCAGTTCTCTCAATTATTGGCGGTGGGCTTAGCCTTTTACTAAAAAGTAAGACTGCAAGGCAGCAGTTCCAACAGTATTGGCAGTGTGGGCCTAGCCTTTGTACTAAAAACAGTAAGACTGTAAGGCCGCAGTTTCCACAGTTATTGGTGGTGGGCCTAGCCTTTTACTAAAAAGTAAGACTGCAAGGGAGGAGATCCCACAGTTATTGGCGGTGAGCCTAGCCTTTTACTAAAAAGTAAGACTTGCAAGGCAGCAGTTCTCTCAGTTATTGGCAGTGGGCCTAGCCTTTTTACTAAAAAGTAAGACTACAAGGCAGCAGTTTCCACAGTTATTAGCAGTGGGCCTAGCCTTTTACTAAAAAGTAAGACTGCAAGGCAGCAGTTCCCACAGTTATTGGCAGTGGGCCTAGCCTTTTACTAAAAAGTAAGACTGTGAGTCAGCAGTTTCCACTGTTATTGGCAGTGGGCCTAGCCTTTTACTAAAAGGTAAGACTGCAAGGCAGCAGGTCCCGCAGTTATTGGCAGTGGGCCTAGCCTTTTACTAAAAAGTAAGACTGCAAGGCAGCAGTTCCAACACTTATTGGCAGTGGGCCTAGCCTTTTACTAAAAAGTAAGACTGTGAGAGTCAGCAGTTTCGACTGTTATTGGCAGTGAGCCTAGCCTTTTACTAAAAAGTAAGACTGTGAGTCAGCAGTTCCAATGTTATTGGCAGCGTGGGCCTAGCCTTTTACTAAAAGTAAGACTGCAAGGCAAAGCAGTTTCCCACAGTTATTGGCAGTGGGCTAGCCTTTTTTATTTTTCTAAAAAGTAACCTTCTGTGAGTCAGCAGTTTCCACTGTTATTGGTGGTGGCCTAGCCTTTTACTAAAAGTAAGACTGCAAGCAGCAGTTTCCCACAGTTTTATTGGCAGTGGGGGGGGGCCTAGCCTTTTACTAAAAGTAAGACTGTGAGGTCAGCAGTTTCCACTGTTATTGGTGGTGGGGCCTAGCTTTTACTAAAAAAAGTAAGACTGCAAGGCAGCAGGTCCCACAGTTATTGGCAGTGGGCCTAGCCTTTTACTAAAAGTAAGGACTGCAAAGCAGCAGTTCTCACAGTTATTGGTGGTTGGGCCTAGCCTTTTACTAAAAAGTTTAAGACTGCAAGCAGCAGTTCCCAGAGTTATTGGCGGTGGGTCTATTCTTTTTACTAAAAGGTAAGACTGCAAGGCAGCAGTTCCTACCGTTCTTGGCAGTGCGCTAGCCTTTTACTAAAAAGTAAGACTGCAAGGCAGCAGTTCTCACAGTTATTGGCAGTGGGCCTAGCCTTTTACTAAAAAGTAAGACTGCAAGGCAGCAGTTTCCATAGTTATTGGCGTTGGGCCTAGCCTTTTACTAAAAAGTAAGACTGCAAGGGAGCAGTTCCCACAGTTATTGGCAGTGGGCCTAGCCTTTTACTAAAAAAGTAAGACTTCATGGAAGCAGTTCCCAGAGTTATTGGCGATGGGCCTGGCCTTTTACTAAAAATTAAGACTGAAAGGCAGCAGTTTCCACAGTTATTGCGGTGGGCCTAGCCTAATACTAAAAAGTAAGACTGCAAGGCAGCAGTTTTCACATTTAAAGGCGGTGGGCCTAGGCTTTTACTAGAGAGTAAAACTGCAAGGCAGCAGTTTCCACAGATATTGGCAGTGGGCCTAGCCTTTTACTAAAAAGTAAGACTGCAAGGCCGCAATTTCCACTGTTATTGGCGATGGTCTTAGCTTTTTACTAAAAAGTAAAGTGCAAGGCAGCAGTTTCCACATTTTTTGGCGGTGGGCCTAGCCTTTTACTAAAAAAGTAAGAACTGTAAGGCAGCAGTTCCCCAGTTATTGGCGGTGGGCCTAGCCTTTTACTAAAAAGTAAGACTGCAAGGCAGCAGTTCCCACAGTTATTGGCAGTGGGCCTAGCCTTTTACTAAAAAGTAAGACTGCAAGGCAGCAGTTCCCACAGTTATTGGTGGTGGGCCTGTCCTTTTACAAAAGATAAGACTGCAAGGCAGCAGTTCCCACAGTTATTGGCGGTGGGCCTAGCCTTTTACTAAAAAGCAAGACTGCAAGTAGCAGTTCTCACAGTTCTTGGCAGTGGGCCTAGCCTTTTACTAAAAAGTAAGACTGCAAGGCAGCAGTTCCCACAGTTATTGGCGGTGGGCCTAGCCTTTTACTAAAAAGTAAGACTGCAAGGCAGCAGTTCCCACAGTTATTGGCGGTGGGCCTAGCCTTTTACTAAAAAGTAAGACTGCAAGGCAGCAGTTCCTACAGTTATTGGCGGTGGGCCTAGCCTTTTACTAAAAAGTAAGACTGCAAGGCCAACCGCTCCACGTTATTGCAGTGGGCCTTAGCCTACTAAAAAAAGTAAGACTGCAGTTCGCAGTTCCCACAGTTAGTGGCAGTGGGCTTAGCCTTTTATACTTAAAAGCAAAGACTGCAAGCAGGCAGTTCTCACAGTTAATTGGCGGTGGGCCTAGCCTTTTACTAAAAAGCAAGGATGGCAAGGCCAGCAGGTTCCCACAGTATTGGGCCGGTGCCTAGCCTTTTACTAAAAGCGGGAGTAACTGCAAGGCAGCAGTTCCTACAGTTATTGGCAAGTGGGCCTAGCCTTTTTACAAAAAGTAAGACTGCAAGGCAGCCGCCTCCCAAGTTATTGGCAGTGGGCTTAGTTTACTAAAAAGGAAGACTGCAAGTCAGCCCAGGGTTCCCACAGTTTGTGCAGTGGCTTAGCCTTTTACTAAAAGAAATACTGAAAAGCAGCAGTTCCAACAGTTATTAGCAGTGGGCCTAGCCATTTTACTAAAAATAAAAGACTGCAAGGGAGCAGTTCCCACAGTTATTGGTGGTGGGGGCCTAGTCTTTTTACCAAAAAAAATAAGACTTGCAAGGCAGCAGTTCCCCACAGTTAGTGGCAGTGGGCTTAGCCCCTTTTTACTAAAAAGTAAGAACTGAAAAGGCAGCAGTCTCCAACAGTTATTTAATGGTAGTGGGCTAGCCTTTTACTAAAAAGTATGACTGCAAGCAGCAGTCCACCCACAAGTGATGGTTGGTGGTGGGCCTTAGTCTTTTACCAAAAAAATAAGACTGCAAAGGCAAGCAAGTTCCCACAGTTATTGGTGGTGGGGGGCTAGTCTTTTACCAAAAAAAGTAAGGGACTTGCAAGGAAAAGCAGTTCCCACAGTTTTTATTGGTAGTGGGGGGGCCTAGCCCTTTTACTAAAAAGTAAGGCTGCAAGGCAGCAGTTCTCACAGTTATTGGCAGTGGGCCTAACCTTTTATTAAAAAGTAAGACTGCGAGTCAGCAGTTTCCAGAGTTATTGGCGGTGGGCCTAGCCTTTTACTAAAAAGTAAGACTGCAAGGCAGCAGCTCCCTCAGTTATTGGCGGTGGGTCTAGCCTTTTACCAAAAAATAAGACTGCAAGGCAGCAGTTCCCACAGTTATTGGTGGTGGGCCTAGTCTTTTACTAAAAAGTAAGACTGCAAGGCAGCAGCTCCCTCAGTTATTGGCGGTGGGTCTAGCCTTTTACCAAAAAGTAAGACTGCAAGGGAGCAGTTCCCACAGTTATTGGTGGTGGGCCAGTATTCTTTTACTAAAAAGTAAGACTGCAAGGCAGCAGTTCCCACAGTTATTGGTGGTGGGCCTAGCCTTTTACTAAAAAGTAAGACTGCAAGGCAGCAGTTCCCACAGTTATTGTCCGTGGGCCTAGCCGTTTACAAAAAGTAAGATTGCCAGGCCGCAGTTTCCCACAGTTATTGGTGGTGGGCCTAGCCGTTTACTAAAAAATAAGACTGCCAGGGCCGCAGTTCCCACAGTTATTGGCAGTGGGCCAGCCTTTTACTAAAAAGTAAGACTGCAAGGCAGCAGTTATCACAGTTATTGGCGGTGCACCTAGCCTTTTACTAAAAAAGTAAGACTGCAAGGCAGCAGTTCCCACTGTTATTGTCGGTGGGTGGGGGCTTAGCCTTTTCTAAAAAGTCAAGACTGCAAGGCAGCAGTCTCACAGTTATTGGCGGTGAGCCTAGCCTTTTACTAAAAAGTAAGACTGCAAGGCAGCTGTTTCCACAGTTATTGTCTGTGGGCTTAGCCTTTTCCTAAAAAGTAGGACTGCAAGGCAGCAGTTCTCACAGTTATTGGCGGTGAGCCTAGCCTTTTACTAAAAAGTAAGACTGCAAGGCAGCAGTTCCCACAGTTATTGTCAGTGGGCCTAACCTTTTACTAAAAAGAAATACTGGAAAGCAGCGGTTTCCACAGTTATTAGCAGTGGGCCTAGCCTTTTACTAAAAAGTAAGGACAATGCAACGGTTTTTCAGCAGCGTTCATACTGGGCCGTACGTCGAGAGCAACTCTTTTAATATATTGTTTAACTTGATGCTCAGTTTCATTTTAAAGTAGATCACAGGATTCAAGCCATGAGATAGGATCCTAGATCTCTTGTGATTCAAGAGGTAGAACGTATTGTTGGTGACATTCTTATTGCCGTGTAGACTGGGAAGTTATGAATTCGTCGTCATCGAAATAAGGATATTTATTTACTTTCCCAGTAGGAAAGAAGGCGTACCTACCACATGCATGTGGAATGCCATGTTTTTAGATTTTCTTTTCCGTTTTCAATTAAAGACGAGTAAACTTCTATATGCCAGGAATTTATTCCTACTCCCGCAGTTCCTTGTTGAATGTACAGTGACTGCAGCAGTGTTTTTTCTTTACTATAGCCTTCCCTGTCCTTTTTTTTTTTTTTTTTTTTTTTAAGGGGGGGGGGTAGGGGGGGGGGGTAGCGCTACTGAAAGGGACATGAAATAATTTAGTGGTCTGGGTAAAACAACTTTAATTGCTAACTGTATATCTATGAGCAAGTCCTCTGGCTCTAGTCTACTTGTAGGAGAGGGAGAGAGAGAGAGAGAGTGTTAAGCAAATTCGTGCATGCATATAAATTGGTGAAGAGTTCCCAAACCCCAGCCGCACACACAAACACTCAATAAAAAGTAAGTGAATCACCACAATTCTAATGATGCAGTATGCCCCCTCCCTCCTTCATTTCCCAAACCACGACTCATGGGAAGGTTCTCTTCAAATATTTGGTGAAGTTCACTCTCCTTTCGACCCGTATTTGTAGACTATTGAGACCATTTTTTACTGAACTTTCTCTCGTTAGCTCGGTGTGGGTGTGTGTTGATGCGTTTTTTTATTCACTCGGAGTCATTACTCGAGAAAGGAGACGGTGGCTTTCGTTAATATTTATTTTCTTCCACGTTTTTCGCGGTAGATTTTTCCCCCAGTACGATTCACGGAATTTTTGTAGGCGTTTATAATGACATCGCCCTTGTTTCTTTCGTTTATCTTCTAGAAAGTTTGTGGAGTTACGAAAACTCCTCGATGATGCCTTTCTCGACACACTGAGTATTTTGGGTAGTTGCTGGAGTTTAGCCATTTGTTATCATAGATGAAGTTTAGACAGCAGAGGACACTGCAATATATATAGATATATATAATATATATATATGTGTGTGTGTGTGTGTGTGTGTTGTGTGTGTATATATATATATATAATATATATATATTATATATATATATATATATATATATATATATAAAGGTTTTTTTGCCACGAAGGAAAAAAAATGAAAAAACGAGTTAGCCGAGTACTTTCGGTCCTATTCGGACCCTTTACTGAGGCATACATATATATATATTATATATATATATATATATAGATAATATATATATATATATATATGCATGCATACTGTTGGGTATGAGGTTGGACCGCGGTAAAACGAAAACACCATTGATTAGTATCACATACAGGTTTTCTACCCCATCCTCCCTTTCAGGTGGACAGGACTTTGCCGCATGGTTCTTTAGCTTTAAGTATTCTAGGTGTGTGAGAAACATCAGATCAAAATCTCGGCAAATGCCGCACGTTATTTAGGTATTGTACATAAAGCCTCATATATTTATAACAGTGATAAAATCAGTACTTCCTTACCAGAGTACTGTTCTCTGGTGTAGATGCTTGCTTCTGTCAGAGATTTACCTCTTTTAGATAGAATTATTCGTGACAGTAGGTTTCTGTTTCCTAATATTAGCAGTTATGACTTGAACCATCGACGGATGGTCTCTTGTTTGTCACTTTTTCATAAGCTGTATTATAACAGAGATCTTTCACATTCACAATTGATCTCTGATCCCATTTTCCTTCAGGGAGCAACCAGGTTTTCGCTGAGCAGCAACACCAATATGCAGCAAATATGCCTCGCTGTCGACATTCTCAGTTCCAGAGGTCCTTTATTCCTCACACCGGTGGACTGTGGAACAGCATCCCTGAGGATGTCGTGCAATTGGAACTTCTGAAGTTTAAGGGAAGATGCAACGCATTACGACCTTAATACAAATCTACTTGCATTCTAATATGGTGCTACATCAATGTCTGTGCATTTTTGCTGAAATAATATAAGTGTTTAATCTTCTGAAGTATGCAGGCAGGCTACTTTTAATTCGAAATTGTTTGCAGCTGTACCATTAATAACACGCAGGAAGCAAATGGTCGAGAAATTAATAAAATAAAGGATTTAGACAAAGGCTATGAATGTACTTCATTAATTTCTGTCATCTATAAATCGTTTTGTACAAAGAGCTCCCAACTTCCTTTCATAAGACATTTTCGTTTATCAGAGGAAGGGATACAAATATTAAGTTATATTTCCTACATCATGAGTTATTGCTTTCGCTTAGGTTAACGTATCTGATTCACTCACACAAATTAAACTCTGTTAGTGAGACTCTCATGCGATTTTTTAACCTCAGCGTGTAACAAAGCGTTCGAGATCTTTTTCGAGATGTAAGTGCCAAAGGGCTAGACTTACATTTGAATGATAAAATATTATTTCTTGACTATATTGAGTAAGACTATAGTGTACCATTAAAGTACGATATATATTGTGTTCCGTTTTACGATGGAAACCAAATTTACTCATGCATACCATTGTGATGACACGCCTCGATATCATGATTGCGCATCGTTGGGCCTCGTCTTTGATTTTTCTCAATTTCAGCGAAATCTCGGAAATTTTAGGAGACATTTGCCTGTTAAAGAGATTTTTTTTAAGGGACTAAGTTAACCAATACCTTCACCTCTTTGTCTTGTCTACTTCTGACGGAAAATGGAAACGAGATAAACAGCAAAGAATAGATGTGATATTACCTAGAGAACCGATTTATACGCCTTTTGAATGATTGAACGAGAAATTCTGTACATTTATTCATTTGGAACACTATCTAACGAATTAGAGGAAAGTAACCGTGGCATAATACTCTGGGGAGGTATTATGCCACTGGTATGCTGTGGGTCGATTCAGAAGACCTTCACGTTGCTGTTGAGTTACTGAAGCCGTAACGTAAGACATCATTTGCATTTTAACACACACACACACACACAGAGAATTGTGCAATAGATTATAATGATAGTGACTCAAAGAATTAAAAGTAAATTTGGACTTTAACCAAGGAGCTATTTAAATCAATCTCTCTCTCTCTCTCTCTCTCTCTCTCTCTCTCTCTCTCTCTCTCTCTCTCTCTCTCTCTCTCTCTCTCTTAAATGCCAAATAATGTCTTTGCATTAAAGCTTCAGGAACTTAAGATCTGTTGAGGCTTGCACTTACATTTAGTTAAAATAAAACTCAGTCATAAATAAGATTATTATGTCTCTAACAGAGCATTATCATTCCACTCTTATGTAAATGATGCTAATATAATTATTGCATAAAAAGTTCAAAGTAAGTCATTTCCCTAAACCTATTTTAGGTTTAGGGAAATGACTTTCCCTAAACCTATTTTAGAAGTCAAACACGTCAATAGAGTCAAGGAAAATAGGTTTAGGGAAATGATTTCCCTAAACCTATTTTAGAAGTCAACACGTTCATAGAGTCAAGGAGCTACCCATCTCAGCGACCACATCACCTTCAGCAGCAAAGGAATACTTTCTTCAAGAGTTTCAAGATGTGTTGGTCTCGAAAGAAGAGTTGAAGACAGCTCCTCTCAAGCCTATGGCTGGTCCTCCCATGAGAATCCATCTTAAGGATGGTGCAGTGGCCTTTTGCCATCCACACCCCAAGACAGATTTCCATTCGCTTTTAAGGACCAAGTCAAAGAAGAGCTTGACTCCATGGTGGCCCAAGGGATAATCAAACCTGCTGGTGATGACCCTTCAGTTTGGTGCCACCCTCTCGTCGTCGTTCCCAAGAATGGGACAGGAGTACGAATCACTGTCGATCTGACCAAATTGAATAGCCAGGTTTCTCGTCCAGCCCATCCTTCACCCACACCCTACGCCACTATTCGCAGTGTAGGCCCGAAGGCTCGTTATTTCACCACAGCTGATGCTCTCTATGGTTACTGGCAGATGGAACTGGCAGAAGAAGATCAGCATTTAACCACCTTTATTACGCCATATGGTCGGTTCATACATTGCAGAGGACCGATGGGCTTCGTAGCTACTGGAGACGCCTTCTGCCTGCGAGGTGATATGGCCCTTCAAGGTGTCCAAAACTGTGTTAAGGTCATAGACGACCTTCTCCTCCACGACGAAGACTACGCTACACACCTTCATCGTATCCACGAAGTGCTCACCCAGGTGCCGCAAGTTTGGGATCACACTACCAACAAGGATAAATTTGTGGTCGCTGCACCCTCCTTGAATTTCTGTGGGTACAATCTCTCAGGAGACGGCATCTCAGCTGATAAGCAGAAAGTCAGTGCCATCAAGGATTTCCCAACCCCTGCTAACCTGGACAGACCTCAGATCAATTATGGGATTGGTCAACCAGTTAGCGGAGTTCACGCCTTGACATCTCCATTGCAGCCCAACCTTTACGTCCCTGATGAGTCCCAAGAGAACATTTGTTTGGACCCCCGACCATGATGAAGCATTTCAACGTGTCAAGTTAGCTCTCACCAGTCCACCAGTTCTCGCCCTCTTTGACCCAGACCTACCTGTTGTTCTTCAGACGGACGCTTCACGCCTCCACGGCATTGGATATGCCCTCCTGCAGGACCATGGTAATGGACACCTGCGTCTAGTTCAGTGTGGTTCTCGGTTTCTCGCTGACGCAGAGACACGATATGCCACCATCGAGCTTGAGATGCTAGCCGTTGTCTGGGCAATGTCGAAATGTAGGCTATATTTAGCATGCCTACAGAATTTTACTCTGATGGACAGATCACCGGCCCCTCATACCTATTCTGAACAGTTATACGCTGGATGCCATCGAGAACTCTCGTCTCCAGCGCCTCAAGGAGAAAATCTCGCCCTATATCTTTACAGCTGTGTGGCGTGCAGGTAAGTTGCTGTGCATCCCAGATGCATTGTCTCGCGCCCCAGTCAGCACCCCACACAGGAGGACCGAGATCTCGGGTGCTTCTTCCGCTGCTCATCTTCGAACTGTCCATGGCTGTGAACGCCGTTACGCTTTCAGACGAGTCTCCAGCTCAGGATCCCGACAGGATACTTCAGGATCTTCGTGACGCAGCGAAAAAGCAGATCCTGCGTATACCATCTACTCGATTGTGTACATCAGGATTTCCTCGCAACAGATATGACCTTCACAATTCCTTACTTCCTTATTGGAAACTACGTGAAGATCTCTACGCCGATGGTGACCTTGTCCTGTATGGAGCAAGGGTTGTAGTTCCTGCCGCTCTCCGTTCGTCGCACCTTGTCCCACTTGCATGACAGCCACAGAGGTGTGGAAGCAACCAAGCGCAGAGCAAGGCAGTCAGTTTTCTGGCCTGGCGGCATTGACTCTGATATTGCCAAACACAGTCAGAGCTTGTGAGGCATGTCAGACATTGCAGCCATCTCAGCCGCAGGAACCTCTAATGAATGGACGACAACCCGACAAGACCCTTCGAGTCCGTCTCAGCCGACTTCTTTGTTGTTGCAGGGAAGTCTTTCCTCGTTGTCGTCGATCGCCTGTCAGGATGGCCTGTTGTTGCACCCTGCCAAGGCGATACTACCGCTTCCAATACTATCAGGATCTTCTGCCGCTATTTCCGTGAAGTTGGTGTCCCCCTTCGCCTAAGGACAGATGGAGGCCCCCAATTCACCAGCGCAGAGTTCAGGATTTTATGAAGCGATGGGAGTTCGACACATGGTAACCTCACCCCACTACCCACAATCGAATGGTCACGCTGAAGCCGCTGTGAAGTCGATCAAGCACCTCATCCTCAAAACAGCCCCATCTGGCAACATTGATTGTGAAGCATTTGACCGAGGCTTATTGGAGCTCAGAAATACTCCTAACTTTACTGGACGCTCTCCTGCCCAGATCCTGTATGGCTGTCCTCTCAGGTCATGTATCCCTGCCACCCTCAAGCATTCTCCAAGGAGTGGCAGGTCAAGACCGAAGATTTGTGACCGCCGTGTTGCCGCTCGTTACAAGCAGGGTAAAGACCAAGTACGACATGCATGCCCACCCCGTTACCCACGTTGAGCGTCGGACAGCAAGTTCGGATCAAGACCCGACTCTCATCGTTGGGACAAAGTTGGCACTGTCATGGGTCATGGGAAGGTCAAGAGACTATCAAATTCGTCTCCCTAGTGGTCGTGTGTGGTGGCGTAATCGTCGTTTTCTTCGCCTGGTGCCACCCACTAATAGTGACCCCGTTTCTCCCTGTCCCTGTGGCCCCTAGCCAGGACCTAGAAAGAGAGTCCTTAGTCAGTATTCCTCCAGTAAACCCACGTCGTTCCCAAAGACTCATGGAAAAGGAGTCCGCTCGAGAATGCACTACGAGCGTGAGGGGGAGGGAGGTGTAGGTACATGAAAAAGACGCATTTCACATGTACCAGTATTATTATGTTATTATTATGTTCAAATATTATTTCCCATGTGCGCGCCATTAGAGTATCCCATGTTAAGTCCAGTAATATGATATGGCAACATTTAAGTATTGGCAAACATTGTAATTATTGCTCTCGTGAGGCAGTCTCGTCTCGTCTGTCTGTTTGTTAAGCTGTCTGCTGTTTGTCCCCTGGATCTTGTATATATTTTCTACAATAGACATTTTAGAACTACCTCATTCAAGTTGTGTCCTTGCCCCTCCACTTAAGGTTAAGGAGTTTACCAACACATACAATTAAAACCATTCTAAGTTAAGCATACATTGCAAAATGTTGATTACAATTAGTTCCCAGGATTAAATAATATAGAAAAAATCGTAGTATTACTGAGGCCCAGTGTCAAATTACAAATTCACTGAATAACTGATATTATGATAATTTCTTCTCTACAAATATTTCGAAAGATAATTTCTTAAGGTATCTGTTAGGTTCTAAGTTTAAAATAAAGCATGGATGATGAAGCATTTTACAATTTATTTAAATAATATAGATCAATTTCTAATTAATCGAAGCCCATTGTCAAGAATACTTAACACTCCAAGTCCAACAAGAGCTGTCTCCTTATAACATCTATTAAAAATACATTGTGGTCCTGTTCACACGCGCTAATGTATGAAGGATCTTCACTGTGATTTTTATCCAGCTTTCGTAATAAATTGGACGTGATAGGTCATGAAATTTACCCATAACTTCAGATGTTTCCAAGAAACAGGACCTCTGTTCGGCGACTTGCTGAAGTCTAGTTTTCAGAGGTGAATGTCCGGAATTTGTAGTTTGTTTGTATGGCGTTTTTACGTTGCATGGAACCACTGGTTATTCAGCAACGGGACCAACGGCTTTACGTGACTTCCGAACCACGTCGAGAGTGAACTTCTATCACCAGAAGTACCCATATCTCACTCCTCAATGGAATGGCCGAGAATCGAACCAGTGACCACCGAGGTGAGAAGCAAACACCAAACCAACCACGCCACTGAGGCGCTAGGAATTTGAAGTGTGTAGCGTATGATCTCTCATAGAAAATGGGATATTTATATGACAACGACTGAATTTTTCAGCTGAGAGGTTTGTTTTAAGTGTCCAGTATTCCGGACACTTTAGAGCTGGGTACGAAGGGTGTACACACACACACACACACACACACACACACACACACACACATATATATATATATATATATATATATATATATATATGTGTGTGTGTGTGTGTGTGTGTATGTATGTATGTATGTATGTATGTATGTATGTATATCGGTGGTGGAATAATAGGAAAGACAAAAGCATGCACTCACTACCACTCTAATCACTGAAATTTGTTCATACCGTGTAGCCTCCACCTGTGCCCTATGTACACAGGGGCATTGTTGTTTATGTTTCATTGATATTTTCATGTGTTGAATAAACATTCCTAATGAGTTTCGCTAAATTGTGTCTCAGAATACTGTTCTGAATATTAAATATTCTGCGCCAGCGAATAATTAATAGCGAATAGCATTGGTCTGAGATTTCACACTGTTGTGATGCAATGGGTTTAGGTCAGGTAAAATATTTATTTATACCATTTTTATATTGTTGTTGCCACTGAACTTCGGTAGGGTTTCTAGTGCCTGAAGATAACCTTATCGGCAATCAATATTGTTATTTAGTTATTGTTATGCACATCACTAGATCAGGCAGTCCGTAGCATGATGGCTATGACGCCTATGGTGTGAAAAACGGCTGCATCTGTCACGCAAGATCTCTGATGAATGATTAGTCTCTGAGAATCAGATTACGCCTTTGTTCCAGTTTTCAGTATTTCTTAGTTTTGATATAATAGTCTGGTAACTTTCATATTCTTTATTAAAAAAGTGTTTTGAAGAATTCTTTAGATAAAATACAAATGAAAGGTTCGGATTATGATTTTTCGGTTTAGGTTCTGCTGTCTGCTAGTGTGATATTGTAGTTTAGTCGTACGTCTGGCAGACGTGTGACAAATTCCTTTTCAAATAATTCTTTTTTTTTTTTCAGTCGACATGTGGCTAGTTCGGTTCAATTCAGGGAAAACCTTTGTAATGACAAAAACTAATTAGAATGAGTAATTAATAATTTCCTATATTAAGGTAAACATAGAATCGACTTAAAACCATTATTAACAAAATTGATCTAAATGTGAAAAAAAAAAATCTCGTTGGGTGGGTCTGCTCGGACCCAACTTGCACCACATATGGGTTAAGAGCTTGGGTGCCAGAACACTTTTCAACGAATTCTTAAGCGCAAAGAAGGATACGCCCATTTCTTGCCTCGCATTGCTGAAAGCTTGGAACTGCAACGTGCTGTAATTTGCTGCGGGATCTAAGAAAATGACGTTAAGTTTGATCAATATGCAAATAAAACTTTCACTAGCATAATAACAAGATCATGAAGAATTGTATGGCATTTTTGTTTAAATGTAAATTGCTTTACATAACTCTTCTGTTTATAAGGAAAAATCCACTACTGTTGGGGAAGTCTTTGAGAATACCAGTAGCAATAAGGAAGTAAAGCATCACTTCTGCAAAATTAGGAGTTATGCATAGTGAATTCAACATCATTAATATAATTAATATAGTGTAGTATTTATAAAAAAAAATCGAACCCTCCCAGCTTTCATGGAATAGTTGAACTCCTTGGAAGACTTAGAATTTCCAGTTTGGTAACTGACTTAAGGCGTTTTCGTCAGTATCTTCGTCATTGGTTATGTGCTTGAGGAAATAATCTTTCTCCTTTAGTGAGAACGATTTCAGTGTCTGCGTGTCTGAATGAAATTATAATTTCCAGAATAAACATGTTTAGAATATTGAGAAACGTTTATTCTTAGTTGTTGTTGGAATATATTAAATTATAGACCAAATACTTTCAGTCCTTCCCGAAGTGAGTAGGTCGACCGAAATGAACTCTCGGAATCCAGTGATTCTCTGATTTAACGATTCCTCTTTCCCCTCTCCGCCTACACCCGTTAATAATATATGAGATCTGGGCTTTTTGTCGGCTCTCGGTGGCAGCTCTCATTAATTGTTCTAGGGAAAAGGTCGCTGGGTTTGGCCAACGTTAAGCTCCGTAACTCCGTAGCCAAAAGTGACCGGCTATGGAAAAAATATGAGCAGGTCGTGGCTGCAAGAGAAAAAGAAATAAAAAAAGATTCAATATCAATGTGAAAGTAATATTAATTACAAGCCAAGTGCATTTACTTGGAAATAGCTTCCGTTTATATTTTTACAGTAACATTTACCATTTAGATAGTCAATTGATTTCAGTTACTGAAATTACTTGCATGGAGTTAATGATATGACATACTGAACAATGTGATGTCCGAGTGACTAGATTACATATAAATTATAACTTGCAACTAATATAGTTTCTTTATTATTCCAGGTGAGTGGTTAATTCCGATGAGTTCGTAATATTCTGGGTAAAATAGCTTAAAGATCGACTACCTGGTAAGTATGATTGATCTTACAAACAATAATTTTATATATATTGTATATGCGTATATGCATATATACACATACCTATACATACATACATATATGTATGTATATAATTGTGTTTGCGTGTTGTGTTGTTTGAAAGAGATATTGGGATATATATATATATATATATATATATATATATATATATATATATATATAATCGTATTTTTCATACAAAATGTGTATCTTGTTCTCCCTAACATGTAGTGGTCCCTTTGGAATGTTGTAACATTGATGTATAATTATTCTTCTTTGTTTTTCTCCACCGCCTCTGCTGCTCTAATTTGAAATCGTAGAAGTAATTTAGAACCCTCTACGTTTATTACTTTTATGGAATTCGTTCCTTGCAGTTAAGATAATGTTGCCAGTGATATGTTGCCTCAGTGATCGTGTTCTTTCATCTGCATCACACTCACTTAAAAACTAATATATTGTGTGTATTGTGGTAATGAGTCTAGTGAGATACATAAGTTTATAAGCTCTGTCTGTGAAAAACAGTGGAAAAGCATGGAATTTATACGCTTACGATGTTAAATTCTATCAAAGGTCAGTGTGGGCACGTCATCGAAGATTAAATACATATATAGTGATGACATCATATTATACTAACACAAATAGTATCAATGAAAAATGACTTTTTTTTCAAGGCGATTAATTAGGATATCGTTGTCAATACTAGAATCGCTCAGCGTTTGTCAGAAAGTAACTCTGCCTTCAAATATTACAGCACCTTTCTTTGTGCTGGCTTTAGCATTCATTGTCAGACCCGAAGATCAAAATAGTCCAGCAGTTATTCAGCTCCCATCTGGTACTGATTTATATTCGACCTAGATTGAATTCTTACTACCACTTGTATCAGTATCTACTTCTTAAGACGGAATAACAAGAGCTAGGATATTTTAGCCACAGAATTAGCGTTAACAATAAGTTTGCAATACTTGACAAAAGTAACTCAACAGCTTGTTTTATATGGTGATTATAAATGAATCTGTTCAATTTAGTTATCTAAGGATCCACAGTTCGATTCATCTTCCCTGTGTGTGTGCATGTATATATATATATATATATATATATATATATATATATATATATATATATATATATATATATATATATATATATATATAAATGAATGTATGTCTGTGTATGTTCTAGCATAACTCATAAACGCATTGAGCAATTTCAACCAAATATTATATACACATGGCTTACTATCTGAGTAAAAGTACTGTGGGGGGTAAGAGATCACTGGTACCAAAGGGGGTGAGAGTGGGAAGGCGGTGGCATGGTAAAATAACCGAAAACGACAGATATTAGTATCTAATCCATAGTTTTCTATTTCGCTGAAATGAATTGTGCTATTTCTGATGCCCTGCAAGTCCAGGTTCAGCCCCAAAGGAAGAGGTGGTGAGAAGGGGTGAAATATAAAATGTCAAAAATGCCAGGTAAAGTAACTGAAGTAACTGTCTTAACAGGAGAGAGAGAGAGAGAGAGAGAGAGAGAGAGAGAGAGAGAGAGAGAGAGAGAAGGGGGGGTACCAGGTAGGAGAAAGAGGGAAGAGTGACGGAGACTTAGAGAGAAGAGAGCTAGCGAGTATATCGGTTGTTATTCAGTTTTCCAGGGCGCGCCAGGTTTGTCATTAATATATATATAGATTATATTATTATATATGAAATTTGTTTTTTTACGCGGCTGCCTTTATGACATCAACTTTTTTATGCTGACTTTTTCATATTTTCTCGCTTCTACTTTCAATCTTTCTTCAGACTTCTGGATAAGGAAACACTGTCGGCTTGTGGTTTTTATTAATTTCACTTGCTACGGTAGTCTTGCCCATGTCGCAGGCTGTGTCAAGCAAGAACTAAGGCATAATAACATCCTCTGTATTTAGGGATTGTAAGTAAACTCCGTGTTTAGGAAAATACCTTAACTATGTTAAAAAAAATTGTGCACAATGGACATGAGCACATTGCAAAACCCTTCGACAGGGCTGGTGAATAAGAAATACTACATTTGACATCTGAACATTTACCATTTGGTAAACAATAAGCGTTTACCATGTTAAGCTAAAATCAAGGCAAAGCAGCAATGAAAGGTTCGATGTCCCTTGTCAGAGGATTTTTGTGGTGGAAACAAGGAGTTTCATGTGAAAGATTTAAGGACCTAGTATATCTACCATGTTGACTTCAGCTATAGTTTTTCCATAACAGCATACATGAATCTTTTTTTTCTGTTTTGCTGATATTTCATGAAAAGCAAATGGAATCGAGTTTATATTATCTCGGTCTACTGAAAGTTTCCAAACCTAGGAAGATTTATGAACAATAATGCAAAGTTAAGTATATCTTAGTTTAACCAGACCACTATGGCTGGCCTGAAGGATTAGTTATCTTTACGTGGCTAGGGACCAATTGGTTACTTAGCAACGCGACCTACAGCTTATTGTGGGATCCGAACCACATCGAGAAATGAATTTCTATCACCAGAAGTAAATTCCTTTGATTCTTTGTTGGCAGAGGGGGGAATCGAACCCGGACCCAGAGATCGGTAGTCGGACCCTGAGATTGGTAGTCGAACATGTAACTGACTCGTCCAACGAAGAACTAACCTATTAAGTATGAAATGTGTACAGCTGAACTCTCCTACAGTAACAAGGCAATGGCTCCTTTTAGTAGCTGGAAGCTTTCCAACAATAAATATTTCTATATATATATAATATATATATATATATATATATATATATATATATATATATATACATATTATAATGCGCATTATATTTTTTGATAAAACACGATAGAATTTTTTTCTTTTAAAATGCCTAATGTAATACTAATTATAAAATAAATGACTT
The DNA here is from genome assembly GCF_015104395.2 of Macrobrachium nipponense. Lineage (NCBI taxonomy): Eukaryota > Metazoa > Arthropoda > Malacostraca > Decapoda > Palaemonidae > Macrobrachium > Macrobrachium nipponense. The sequence continues at coordinate 93,117,524 of NC_061109.1, read as the reverse complement.
AGATTTGCATATTGACAATTGAGAGAGAGAGAGAGAGAGAGAGAGAGAGAGAGAGAGAGAGAGAGAGAGAGAGACTTCGTGGTAGTGGGGGGATATTTTTCATCTATATGTTAATTGCAGGAACTTCTGTCAAGTAATTCAAGAACAGGTCGAAGCAGCTTTGCCCACAGATACGTAGGCGTAGATTCGAATGACTATATTGTGAACCAACTAGATTGGCTACATGGACTTACTCCAAGTGATCTCAAGATCACTCTCACCACTTCTCCTTCGGGATGTACGTGATGTAAATACGAAGTCATGATTTACATTTATGTACGGATAAGTCTTTGACTGAGCCTAAGAAAACTATTTTGTAATTGTGACAGCTATTGAATTTATGGACGGTGATGACGTCGATGTTTCAATCAGATATTATTTAAGGAATGATTCTGACGCTGGAAAATGATGCAAAATGTCCCTCCGTTCCTGAAAATGTATTTTGCGGGTGTAATGAAAAGGAGGAAGAAGGAAATAGCTGGACAAATCGAATTTCATTTCGAGAGGGAAATGACCGCTCTAATGACTTGATTAGCTCATGGATGATGATCGGACGAGAAACGAAATGAAAGGGATGGAAACGAGATGAAGTTTTAGACTTTGATTAGGCGGGACGACATTTCAGTCAAGGATTTTATTCCCCTTGATCAGGAAGGAGTGATGGAACGTAATCTTATTCGTCAAGAAGTCCTGCATGTAGACAATTCACTCACCATGATTAGAAAGATAGTATCAACGTCACCATCACTACCATCATCATCATCCGTGCTCGAGGCCCTCTGGCTAACATTTGGTCCAACCAACAGGCTCCATGTATTGTCAGTTGCCGTTCATAGTTTCCGCGGAGATCTCGTCCCCACATGTCATAGTTGCTTCTGAATAGCTGCATCTTTATTTTTGTTTTAACTTACTTGGGGAGTAAGCCTACAAACTATTTTGTTACTCTTATTGTTGTTGTTCATGTTGGGGAGGTAGGAAAGGTCTATGGAAGAGCCTAAAAAGGTCTGAAAATGATGTTTCGCGTTGAGTTAAAGATACAGGAATCTTAGGATAGGATGCTTATGATTATTTATGAGAATGAAAATGTAAAAAATGAATAATGTGCATGTTAAACAGTACAGAAAATTATTACTAATAAAATATAGTGTATTTATTTTTATTTTCGTTGGTGAAATAAGGCTCTATTTGACCCTAGATTTTAGCACTTTAATTTGCGCTAAAAGTTATGAATATAATGTTAACAACTTATGCGTGAGGGAAGAATCTTGCACACGTCGCAAGTAAGCTGGAATTCTAATTGCCATGTATTCAGTGGATTCATTAATTTGTATTTCCCATATGCACATGCTTGTGTTGATACTTTCAGTGGTATAATTTTGTAATAGTGGATCTTTTATACATTTCGGTATATATTTTTCATGGCCAAGGTACATATTCTGTATTCAATAAGATAGTTTGATGTTCATACTCGATCATTGACGGTATCTTTTCCAATATCTCTGAAAGACTAACTTCTGCTCCTCGCCAGTTTTCTTTACCTTTAGTATATGTTGAAACTTACGTTTAATGGAAATCATTTCATTTATCCTTTACCTGCCTTTTATGTCGTTGGTGATTCATGTTCCTATTAGCAGTAATATATAATTCTGATTATTTCCATATGTTATCGCGTATAAGTAGTTTGTTTCCCAGTGATTAAATGTTCCCGAGGCTGCTCTTTACTTCATTTTTTCTCTGTGGTCGGTTGTACTTTATTTTTCATTGCTTATTTGGAACAATCCATGCCCTGTAATGTGTAGGCCTTGACAAAAATTCATTTTCTTTCTTTTTGATACAGTCTTTAAATGTGTATTCTTTTCCAAATTTTAGGCAGAGATGTTCTGTAATTTTTTTTTCATCTTCAGTGATGAATGGAAAGAAGAATTTTATAACGTAATGATTGTAATATTTCTGTTCTCTTGAATGAAGACATGAACTTAACCATAATTCTTAAGCAGTTTTCACATTAGACAGCTGGATAAATATGTAGTTAGACAAATAGATGGAGAGAGAGAGAGAGAGAGAGAGAGAGAGAGAGAGAGAGAGAGAGAGAGAGAATCCTTATAATTATGCACAATAACCCTGACGTTATATTTCATGATTTAAACGCAAACTCTAAATTTTTTATATACTTGATGTAAAGTTTGTCATTAATTATATATATATATATATATATTATGATATATATATAATATAGATGTATATATATTATTTGATAACGCATGATGTCATTAAAATGTTATTATACCGCTGTATGTGCTTAGCATCAGAGTGACTCAGTGATAATAGTTTCATTTTATCATCTCCAAAATACTAAAAGTCTCCGTAATGTTCTGAAAGTAGTTTGGTTCCAGGAGGAAGATTTTTACTTAAAGGTGAATTTAGTATTCTGCCTTTTTGTGACTTGAATTACTTGCAATTATCTAGGTATGTAGTACATAATTCAATGATGAAGTTAACCTTAATTTACTAAGTGCCCAACGTTTACATTCGAACATACAAGGTTAGGCCCAAAACATTCCCGCAATTATTTCAGTCTTATTTGGATGCCGTAGTTGATAACTTGTATAGTACGTAAGTGCCATCTTGAGAACGGGAGTAGCAATATCAATTAATATGGGACAAGAGTTAATTACAATTCACCATCCAATTAGTAATTGAATCCGTCCGCAGAAAGATAATTAGCCCTTATCGAACATTCTTAGCTTATGGAATAATCTCAGGATTGATTAACATCAGAAATCTTGATTAAGATCTAATTTAGTAATTAAGGAAGGATGAATACACCTAAATTACGTTAACTATGTCGAATGATACTCCAGTCTGAGTTAATATGTCAACAGCACGACCAAGGTCTTGTGGGATAACTCCTCTTGATTCCGGATGAAATACTTCCAGAAAATAATAATAATAATAATAATAATAATAATAATAATAATAATAATAATAATAATAATAATAATTCACGACAGGACATCTGTTGTAATTGTATACAGAGAACTTAGCAGATAAAAACACAAATTATTAACATGGTAAAGTATAAGTAAAATCCTTCCTCAAAATTCAAGTTGCAATTGAGGGGGCTGTGGTGATTGTGATAAATTGCCGATGTGCATTTATGATATGTTCTTGCAGTGTTGACGTACCGTAACATTAAAAAATCATGTGTGAACATAATATTGCTGTATATTCATAAAAAGAAAAGCTCTCCACGGAAAAATGTACTTTTCAGTAATGGGTATTTAAAGTTTAGAATGCTCAAGCGGTGTAGTAATCTACTATACTGGTCATATCTTCAGCTCTTTTCTTCTTATCTTTCTTTTGATTGGGTTGCCCATCTTTTTATCTAGTTCCTTCATATATTTAAGCCTTCAGTAACGTATTCTGCTTACTTTGAGAATATTTCAATTAAAAAATGCTTGAGCCCAAAAAATACTAAGACCTCTCCATATCTGCCTAAAGTCATTATGCAATAAACGCACAATAGTTTGGGGTGAAAATTTATCAATTTGACTTCCTTTGCCTTTTTTGTGTTATGGTAAATCATTTAGCGGCTTTTACTGGTATACAATACACTGACAAATGAGTATCTATTTGATGGTGCAAATATTTCTCGTTCGATTCCTGAGTTGCACAGTTAGGACACAATAAACGAGAAACATTGTCAGTGATCTGTTAATGGAAAAATTTGCATTTATTAAAAAAAAAATTTCCCCACTTTCTTTTTCACGTTCTTTACCTCCATTCACCAGCAATGCTTTACTCCACATAGAACTAGAATAATTGTGGGGGTTAGGGAGGTGGAGGTGGGAGGATTAGCAGGAGTGAAATAAGTCGTAGTAGGAAATAGTTTTTTTTCTGTTTTGCGTTTTCCATTCGCTTAGCTACTATGGCTTTAGCCCTCGTAAGTTTTAGAAAGCCTATGTTACGTCTTGCCATGTTTACAGATGCCTGCGACAACTTACAAATGAATAATAGCATTGGCAACGTTCAACTAAATGTCGATTAGGCGTTGAATCCTTGTGCCTTACTCACCCTCAGCCATTTGCGGTGGTTATATGGTACCTGAGTCTATTTACGAAATGTTAATATTAAAACATCGTTAAAAAACTTCCTTGAAAAATACTACTGATTGTTTACTATGCGCTACGTGACTCTTGATATTGACGTAATACATGTACTATATAATTGATTAAATAACAATACTGAGAGTTGGAATTTCGCCTTGAGACTCACGGGGAGTGTTGCCAATGTTAGGAAAATTTGAGTGTGTTGAACTCATCCGAAAATCTCACGATTTTTCTCTCTAAAAACGTAAGTTGGAACCTTAGTGAAATAAGTTAAGTTAAGTGTACTGTCATGTTTGGACACACGTTATACATACATAAATACATACATGGATATACACAGACATTTGTAGTACATTGTTTGCTAAGCGTAGATTTTCCGTGGAGAGTTTTCCTTTTGTCTGTTGTGTGTATATACTTCAATATTATGCTCTGCCACTTGATCTTGCACGTTACGGTACGTCTGTGCTGCAGTACAACGTCATAAATACACTTCTGCAATCAATCACACTCGCCACAAACACGTTGATATAAATCGACATCTCTGGTTTTAACCAGTGCTTCATTCGATCATCGGTATTTGCCAATGGTTCGTTATCCTAACGATCGATGACTTGTTTTTAATTCTTGTGATTTATATACGATAAGTGTAGACTACGTAAACAGCGGCAAATCGCTTCTCTTATAATTTTGGGATTGTATCCAGTTTCTCTCAACGTATGAATATTTTTAAGTCTGCTTTGCTGATTGCTAACTGGTCTGATAGTTTGTTTA
>NC_061109.1:93082605-93107605 GCF_015104395.2 Macrobrachium nipponense | reverse complement strand
TAAAGAAGACTGGTCGAATTTGGTTCGAAATGAATTTAATTAAATCGTCAATTATCGGTTATACGGAATGCTAAAAGTGGGACGTACTAAAAGTATATATAAAGGAAATGCAAAAATATGTAACTGAACAAACTTACAGAGAATAAAGTGCAAGAGAGTGAAAAAAGTAACTGGAATGAAAACAACTTTCTTTTAGGAAATTAAGAAGCGTGCAGTGATAGAAATGCATCAGAAGGAAGTGGAAATTTACTACATTTTGCCTGAGTGCGAAGGGACATATTGGCGCACACGTCGAAGTAAAATTCTTAATATGATCACCCTACAGAGGTGAAATTGGGAATGTCGAAGTGAATGAGAAAAAAAACCAATGATAAAGAAGAATAGAATAAGTTCTCGTAAAAAAGTAGAATGGAAATGATTATGCCTGAAAAAAATGGAAGGCCATCAGAAAGTGATGTGATTTCGAAAGATACGTGGAGTGAATTTGGTGTGATGGAATGTGGAGGAGAAATGTAAATGAAATGGCCGAGAGGTGAGGAAGGAATGCCCCCACATTCCCTCCGGAGATGGAGAGGATTACGTCTGGGTAAAGTGGCACCGTGATTTGTTTGCGTGCATTAATAAAGAACCTGAAAATGGCACCTCGGAACGAATGGAAATCTCATGGAAATTGCTGACGATAAAGGAAAACAAAGACATCGTCATGGCTCTTGATGGGTGTTTCTGGAATATACAACGGGAGATTTCTTCTGTAAGATTTGCTCCGCAAAATACATCGCGGAAGAAAGGGAGGAAAATAGATCGTTAAACAAAGGAAGTAAAATAGGTCGTCGAAAAAAGAAGGGGAATAGATCATTGAAGAAAGGAAAGGAAAAATTTCTTGGAAGAAAGAAATAAACTAGGTCGTGGAAGAATGGAACTAAAATAGATCACTGGAGAAAGGAGGGAAAAAGATCGTGGAAGAAAGGGAAGAAAAGATAATTACTTGGGAAAATTTTATGATTTCCAGGTAAGATTCACTAAGGACACTTTTTTTTCTTTTTTTTTATGACTAGGCGACATAAAGGCAGGAGAGGGAATAGAGGAGGTGGAAGGATCTTGTCATTGAAAACTCTATGGATTTTAAAACTAGAAATGTCCTTCTGAGATTTTAGTCCTCTTATGAATAATGGATGCGAAACTTCCAATACATACGTGTATTTTACATAGCCAGTGCTGTGTAAAAAGAATATTATCCATATATCATAAAGGAAGAGACCAAGATTAAAGGATTAAAGAATATCGTACCTCTCGTGACAAGAATTTTAACTGTCGGTGACAGAGGTGTGGAATACGTAATAGTATGAACACTTTTTGCAATTCAAGAATGCCTACGAAAGTATTAGCTTAGCACAGAGAGAGAGAGAGAGAGAGAGAGAGAGAGAGAGAGAGAGAGAGAGAGAGAGAGAGGGGGGGGGGGGGGGGGGCAGCGGTTTAATAGAGTAGGTGAAACATGAGCCGTGCATAGAAATACATAAAATAATTCTGAGTGACGAATTGAGCTTGTCACAATCGTATGAAAAAGTTACGAGAACATATGATTGGAAGTGTTCAAGTGGAATGATGGAGACTGATTTAAACTTTAAAGTCGAAATATACTAGGTGACCCAGATTGCATAATTGGCAAGTGGAACAGATTTGCATGGACCCACTTTCAAGAAAGATTTAAAATCCTTGGGGTTGTCAAAATAAATGGCAAAGCTTTAATGATGAAAATTGAAGGCTCATTGTGCTGATGCAGAATTTAGGCTACTCAATAAATTGTCTTCGCACTTTTGCTTTGCTTTCATGGTCGAGAAAAATTTTTTTTGTTTGCTGTTACCATCACCAACGTCACCCTCATCATTATTATTTTGGTCTAAAAAAGGAAAAAAAAAAGAAAAAGAAAAAATAGTATGATCAAGAATGGAAGTGTCAGTGTAATTTCATGCTTATTTTTTATATTTAGTATTTTTATAAGGGATTGCTTAGGAATTCCCGTAGTAATGAACAAGTTTATCTATTATTTTCATTGGAAGCATATGTCTCCTATCGAGGTCTTGCATCAGATCACATAGTGAATTTAGTTGAGTTGACATTGTGAACGTAGGAGTGCCTTTCATGCATTTCATTCGAATTCCATTTCGTTTATTTAAGGCCAAATAACCATATCTTTCACCAATACCAATTACTACTTTTCATTTACATTTTTTAAATTTTAAGGTAATGTTGTAATCAGTTTTGCATTGGTGTAGATGCAATATCCTACACACTGGGACTTTATGATCTTCCGAATGACGCCAGTAGTTGAGTGCTATTTTGGTATGAGTTATATTGTTAGCATTAAGCTGGGTATTAGGCAGAAAATCTATCTCTCCAAATATATCAGTCCTCTGTGGAGTTTTTGGAATGGAACAATTTCCTTTTTTTCGGCAATTTCAGGACTTACCATTTGTCATTCCATGAGGTCAGACCATAAGTTCCTTGTAGGAATGTAGTGCCGTCAGTGCACCTCATTTGGTGCACTGTAGACATTCCTCAAGGTTCTTTGTAATGTCCTTCGGCACTTAGTTGCAATTCCTTTTACTGTACCTCAGTTCATATTCTCCAATTCATTCTTCCTACTTACTCTTGTTAATTGTTTCAAACCTTTCTACTCGCAATTCCCCTTTCAGCGATGCGACTTCATAGGCCTTTGGTCTAAACTCTATCTTCCATTTCATTTTAGACCACATGTGTAAATTCACTTACTTCGTATTCAACGCAGACATTTTCTCAGTCTCTCAAGAAAATATTTTACTTTGTGCTCCTTCATTCTGTTCCTTTATTCTTATACAAATGAATAAATAATTCTGCATCATTCTAATGCAATCCCCACAGCATTATAACTGCGATGAAATTCGAAAACGTTTTTCTCTACACTACTCACGTAAGTCCTGAATAACGTCAACAGATGTCCTTGAGATACTGTTTACCTTGGCAAAGACTACGCAGGACTCTGGTGAGTGACACAACTCTTCAACCTCAGGAGTCATGTAAAATCTTTGCAATTCTTCAATGAAGCAAGCTTTTAAAGGTTCAAGGTAAACAGTATCTCGCGTAAATCTGTTGTCATTACTCGGAAGGATTTATGTGAGTAGTAAGGAGGCAAACGTTATCGAATTTCATCGCAGTTACAATGTGTTGATAGTAGAAGAGTAATTTAGAAATAATTTTATTTCATAAAACAAGGAACATAACAAATGAACACTAAGTAAGATATTTAAATGATACGTAGAATGCATTATGTTGAACACGACAAGTAAAGTAAGTGAATTCAACTTTGCTGTCTGATCTCATGGAATGACAAACGGCAACTCCTTCCATGGGAAATTTCCGAAAGGAAGGAAACCACTCCATTCTAATACATCACAGATCACTGATACATTTGGCGAAATTATTTTTTTTAACCTAATAGCCAGTTTAATGCTAACAACATGACTCGCACCAAAATGATCCTCAACTACTGGTGTATGTGGATACTGGATGATGTTAAATTCAAATGGTTTAGATGCTGTCAGATATTCCTCGACGCATTCTCGATTCGTGAAAAATGGAAGTAAAGGGACAAGAATTTATTAAGAACTGTTTTTAAACGTGCAGTTGACTGGCTTCAGCAGGTACCTTGCCGTAGGGTGTCTCATCGCCTTTTAAACTTGCTCTGACTATCTTCCTAAAGCTGAGTTAATAAAAAAAATCTAGTTTGCGAATTTATTCAAGGCCTATTACACAAACTTTTTTGTATATTTATAATTCATATAGGTATACAAACTTTCATAAATTTATATAATCTTTATCAGTGTTTCAAAATGATATTTATGGAACTATTAATTTACTTTCTGATATGGAGATGGTATGAGAGAGAGAGAAAGGGGCAGAGGGCACTTTAATAGCAAAGATTATTTGATCTTATATGTCTTAAGTTTTTAGCATCATATTTTTTCTGTGTAATCTAATTTTGAGTTTGTAGTAGGTGAGCTAGAGTGTATAACAACATTCGACCCATAGATAACTTGGTTTATGGTGTATGGGATGTCTTTATGTGTGTGTTTATTCACTTTTACAGACAACATTGTCTTCATAATTATTTACACCTAATAAACTTCTTGATACCAGAGGAAGTGAAAACAAGTTCTTTCTTATTTACGAGGTGACGTGATTAAATGAACTTCAATGCTGCGACCTCTTTAAAATCATTCCTAGTATCTTTTTGAAAAATAGAAGTTTTGACCATTTCTCAAATTTAGAAACAACAAAGCAATCAAGAGTGGAAATATTAATTATGCAGAACGCAAAGGGCTAACATCGTCGTGCGTGCATAACTAGAAGTGAGGAAAGCGAGTTCTGAAAAATGTTCCCACGAATTTTCATAAACATTCGGTTTCGGTCTGAGTATTAGCATGTAGCATAATGCGACACACTCGTCCATTCATCTGCGACATATGTCCTTGGGTCCTTGTTACAGGAGACGATTCTTGGGACAACGCATTCCTGAGATTGTCAAGTCTGCTCTACAGACAGGTCGGAACGGTAGAAGGAATACAGAGTTCTCTCTCTCTCTCTCTCTCTCTCTCTCTCCCTCTCTCGTCTCTCTCTCTCTCGCTCTCTCTTCTCTCTCTTCTCTCTCTTCCTCTCTCTCTCTCTTCACACACACACACACATATATATATATACATACATATATATATATATATATATATATATATATATATATACTATATATATATATATATATATATATGTATATATGTATATGTGTGTGTGAGTGTGTGTTTATTCACTTATTACTAATCTGCAATGATAAAAGTTTGTGTAAATTTGACATTAAATGATTCACTCCTTTTGATTTTAAAATGTCGGTAATTATTGTAATTATTATATATAGATCTAGCATCAAGTGAGTTTGATGGGTTGGTCGAAATCTCTCATGTGTGTCAATAAAGCATCAGCGATTAACCATCTCTAATTTAAGGTTGATGATGTTTAATTTGTAATGGTTAATGGTTAACCAACAGTTTCATGGTAGAATGTTTTATAAGAATGTTTCCAATGCCATCAAAAGAGTGGTCTTATGATAAGGTTGTTAATATTGTTGTAACAAATACTTAAATTAGATTAAGTGTTCGTTTTATCTTTTGGATAAATGTCCTTTTGACTGTCACCCATTCTTTATTTAAAGGAATGTTGGGTGACGGGAATTTATTCTTTTCTTTCATCACGTTTAGTTCTTTATCCATAAGCTGGGAAAAGTTTGCACTTCTATTCCTCATAAGATAACCAGAAAAAATGAACATTTTAAAGACTGTCGACAATCTTATTAAGAACTAATACAGGTAGGATGCCTAATATCGGGGACATAACATTTTGAATCGGTTAACAATTTTAGAGTTTCTTGTACAATTCTAGTACGAAAGGTATTTTTCCTATGAATAATGGATAGACTTTCGATATGATCCATTTTCATCTGAAGACTACTTCATGTATAATAGGGGATATGCTAAATGTCTAATGCCGATACATTTCCATTCCCTTTTGTAAATGTAAGTCCTCACCACAAATAAAATTAGGATCGTTTATTCATACAGTTTCAGGTCAGCTGAAGTGTGCCAAACGTCAAGTCTAGGGTAATCAATTTTGATGTATAATCATTACGGAAAGCTGCTGAACCAAATTCAGCAGCTTTAGAAGATGCATTTGAAAGTTGACATTACCAGTTAATTAATGTTCCAACAACTCTTGGTCTTGAATGATTAGCAGCCTTAACATATACACGAAGTGGCTTCGCCTTTATTTGTTATAATCGTTCACGCAGATAAATAGACAAAGTGACATAAGAATGAGACGGAGATATAGGATAGCATGCATTCACGGGGGAGGGGACGGTTAACCGTCTCGGAAATGCAACTTAAAGTGGCAGGCCTATTGCAAAGGCGAAGAAACTATGCCAGGGATAGTCGAATACAACTGTGGGTAGGTAGAAATCGATATTTTGGTCGCTAGTGATTGATTCTTAGCTTGGTAGATAATTGTCATTGGGAAGAAACAATGCACTAAGTGGGCGTATTGTTTCATTCTTTAATGTCTACACATCCCCTCAAGATTGATGAAAGATGAAATGTGTTTGTGTAGTAGTGTAATTCATGTAAGATTTATTCGGTCTGCCGTCGAAATATTATTTTGCAATCTTCTATAAGATCGTTGCGGCTCGTACCAAATAACCGCTTGCGAAAATTGCTTGATTTGGTTTCCCTTTCCCCCTTTCGTTAGCGATAAACGCCACCTTTAACAGTCCCTGTTAGTTATTCTTATGTCGTTAAGTACCCCTTCCAGCCTCGCATTTAAATAGTTTCCAAAGTTTTCTAGCTCTCCTCATTCATATGAAAATATCATTTATAGCTACCCTTCCCATTTCCTCTCATGCAGAGGCATTCCTCGCTTGCCTCGCTGGTTCTCTCATCAAGGAGATAATGGGATGTCTCACTTATATTATCTTGCATTAAGCTGTATAATGGCCCTTTCTGCCCTTATCAACAGGGAGCAGCTTCCTCCAGTTCATGCCTGGCGTCATCGAGGGTTGTTGGCAAGGCTCTTCCTCCCAAGTGTCTTGCACGCTTGTCCTAACGTGGCTCTGGCTATTGGATCTTGTTAAGATGTTTTCCCGTCCTTTGATTTCGCTGTCCTGTGTGTGTATGTTTGTGTGTGTGTGTGTTTGAAGGCGTGGTTGTGGTTTCATGATATATTTCAAAATTGATTGTTTATTACTCATTCACTTTTGTTCTGTATTATGGCTCAAACATAAATGGTTTCCTTTTTATCGATAGGACTAATTTTTAAACGTATGATTTAAATTGGATTATGGTAAACAGGTGAAGACATGCAAGGATGTTAATGCATTAGGGTTGTGCAGCCAACTTTAGAATGTGGCTCTGATCATTAAGGTTCCGAGAGTCTTCTGCGCTTTCTAGAGGCAATAGAAACTTGTTATTAAGTTTAATTAGGTTTGGCTTCCCAAGTCTATGAAAGTTACAACTTTCCCTTTCACCCTCTTAGGGTCTATACACGGACTCAATAACCTATGGATTAATTGTACAGTATTCATGCTGACAAAGAAGACTGGCCTCCATACAATCAGGGTTCTGTTGGCGAGGGGGAAAGTAAAATCTGTCGTCAAATTTTCAATGGTCCATCGTCTGAAAGGTTACGATTTCTGATGCTGACGCATTTGCTGTCACATAATAACACAACATCTGGCACGCTTTCGCATATGACTTTAGATTCAAGTCTGTGGCCAGTGTTGCAAGAGATCTATTTAATTATATGCGCTCTTTTTCACTGAAATACAATCCCAGGTCGATGTCGTTGTTACCATAGCTTCTCGATCTGCTTTCATTTCTCTCTCTCTCTCTCTCTCTCTCTCTCCTCTCTCTCTCTCTCTCTCTCTCTCTTCTTTACGTTCAGTATATTTGTTAGTTGTGAAGCCACAGGCCGGAATGCTTTAGCAAATTAAGTTTGAAATTGATTGCTGAATAAATTTCTAACAAGTTCTGAAGCCATTCACGCCTCGGAACGAAAGAGAAATAAACTTTGTGGTTAAAGACGATTTATGGCGTCATTTAAAAGCATTTTATGTCTTCACAGAAATTAACCTGAGGGTACATGGACTCTAGGGAATTAATGATCAGTTGCCAAGGGATTTTTATTTCATTATTTTTCGCAAGTTCCTTGGTGCTGGAATGAAAGCTTTGGTTGTTTGATATTTTTAAATGTACGTTCAACATAGATAGACATTAAAGCTGTTATTAAATTGTTGAAATTAAATTTAGAAATGTATTTACCATAAAACATTTAGTTATGTCATGAAGTCGTAAGAAACTCCAAAAGAAATTGTCAACTTCCGCCGTACTTTAAACGCGGATGTTGATCCAAACACGCAAACTTTTATATGAAGAAGGGAGTAGTCAGATGAATAATAAATGTCACACAAATGAACTTCAAACCCATATCTAAAAAGAACGTGAAATAGGTTACGCAGTCTTGTGAAAAGACAACTAGAAAGACAACATTGTACATTTGTTTGTCATAAAAATAAATGAGCCGTTAAGTCCCGTTTTGGGAAAACCAACTGAGTAGTAAAGGTCTATGTAAAAAAGAAATTAACAGGCCTGTAGAGCGCTATACAAACAGACAACTATGAAGTCTTTCATGAACCAACCATGTTTCTTAAATAATACTATGAAAATATAAGCACTAAATTTTATTCTAGTTATGATAGAGGCCCGTTGAATAAGAGACTCAGTTGCTAGTCGACACATTTGTGACTTGTTTTGTAAATGGAATGTGATGAAAAGTCACTCTTTTCGTTGGCTATGGATTCCAATACTGAGAAAGTAGCATGACTCTGCAGCACACACGAACTAATAAGAGAAAAGGGAAATTTATGTCGGCGAACTCCCCGTAGTTGAAGACATGACAGATATTCATAAGACTTAAAAAACAAGGAATAAAAAAGATCTACGTATTTTATATTTCAGGGCTAAATATGATGAAAATATAGATTGTTTATTGTCTGGAGATCGAGAACTTTGGAAAATTTTTAAGAGATAAAGTCTGGCACCGTTAGGGCAATCGAAATTGACTTTATTCGAACGAAAATCTGGGTAGCCTACGACTAGGCTTCATAGTTTAGCAAAAATGGCTTTAATTCGTTATTTCACGATTTTACAGTTTCGTACAGATCTTTTACCTCTATCATATCTTTAATTGTAAGCAGATTATTCAAGCATTGGCTAATCTATAGTAGTTTTATAGAATTTTACTAAAGTGTAAAGTGTTGTCGAGTACAAGTGATATCTTTCTTGTATTTACAATCGGCATACTGCAAACTTCATTGTATTCAAAGACCATTTTCTGTTATACTTTAAATGTAACACTGATTTTTTTTTATTGGATTCCGTGTGCTCATAAATTTTTCATATATGTATGAGATCAGGCTTACAATGAAGGTGTTGCGCAGTATAAATACGAAGAAATACTTATTCAGGAATCTTACCATTACATGTATCAAATACCACTATGGAAATGCTCTACTCTTGCAAAATATAGGTCAAAATAAGGTTATTCCAGCTAATGAATGTTTCATAATGATTTTCAAAATTCGCAAAAAGCGAAATTTCACTAACGAGTATTGTGTTCGTTGCTTGCTTCTCGTCGTTTCATTGATTAAGGGTGATGGGTTCATGTCTGTAATTAATAAGGCTTATTTTAGAGCGAGTTGATTTAATAAATAGTGGGTGCCAGCTTGCGGGGCCAATGAAAACAAGAAAAAACTTAGTTCATATACTTTCATAAGGAAAATGAAGTTGATTCATTTGAAAAGCGAGAATTGGGTGATGTGCACACCTCGGAAAAATTCTATTGCAGCTCTTTTCATTGTGCAGTGAATTAGGGTGTAGTAGGTATCGATCGAGAAAAGAGGTGTAACACCTCGTGAACATGGCATGCGTACGCACACACACATACACACACACAAAGTGCAGAAATATTTCTGGAATTTGACGATTTTCGCAATTTACGAATGCAGAATATTTACATTATATTACTACAGAATATTGCGTTATGTGAGTAACCAAGAACAAACTCTAAAGTTATGGGATATGTATTCATGAAAGATACTCTAATACCAAAACCCGATGATCTACATCTAGTCATGTATTTATCAGTCGTATGCCGAAAAACGTTAAAATCGATCCTAACGCACTACGCATCTCTTGAAAAAGTAGATCTATAGTATACTCTTGACGTATTCGCATGTGGGATGCTGTAACGTAAAGGAAACAAGTCATTTTGTAACTTCAGATTATATATGATAGAGGATCTGATCTTGTTTGCCCTCTCCCGGGTGACAGTATGGAAAACATGACACAGCGACCCACCCTTGCAAACCGGTTTATCCGCCCGGGGGGGGGGGGGGGCTGGGTAGGTAGGGTAGGGGAGACAGCAGCCCCGGATTCCAGCTACGTGCGCCAACAACGCGTTAAAAAATAATCAGCTGATGGTAAATCTTTTCCGTTAGGTGGACATTTGCAGACTTATATGATTCACTGGCAGAAATGTTGATGGGAAACTCGATATGGAAAATTTGATAACGGCCTCATCGTACAGAAACATAGAGATGAATGCTTGCTTTTAGTTGGCTGAGACCAGGGAATTCTTAATCACCATTTTCAAGTACTGAGTTTTACTATTGCTTTCCAATGTTATTACTAGCATTACTCTCTGAGTGCCCAGGTCCATAGTATAAAAAAAAAAAAAAAAAAAAAAAATTGAGACCAACGCAGCCTAAGCTGCATTTTAAAATCTTCCGATTAATGGTTTGTAAACTTAGGGATTTACAGAATTTACCAATTCTTCGTAAATGAGTTACAAAATGCATTTATTGTATCCGGCGCATTTATATTTATTAGTTCGTGAACTTATTTATAATATATATTATAATATTATATATATATATATATGTACATAAATAAATATATATATTATATTATATAATATATATATATTAATATATATACACACATATATATATATATATGTGTGTGTGTGTGTATATATATATATATATATATATATATATATATATATATATATATACATATATATATATATATATGTGTGTGTGTGTGATATATATATATATATATATATATATATATATATATATATATATATATATATATATATATATATATATATATAAAAATGATGCTTTCGAAAAACGACACGTCATTTTCGCCAAATAAAATGCTCATGTTTTCACACCAACCCCCGTTTTTTTTTTTCCTTTTTTTTTAGCGTAGCAGTTTCTTATTATGAAAGTTTGTTACATTATTCCCTGTTGAGTTAATGAACTCGTCGCCTACGGGTGTTTTTACTGGATGTGTTTAAAGTTTTGTCCTTTTCAACGGAGCGTGGATGTTGACAGACAGAAAATGATGTTTGTTCTTTTTATTTTCAACTTTTGAATATAACTCATTTCAGTGCAACGCTTTCTTCTACCTACAACACCTTCGAGCACAAAAACCCAGACAAATATAGATGCGCACACACACCGCGCGCGCGCGGTGTACGTAAAGTGGCCTATTCAGTATCAAAGTGTTTCTTCATAAACTTTCTTGGGAAAAGATATTGAAGAGCAGATTGCAATATATGTATATGTTATATCTTTGTTGGTGTGTTATAAGGTATTTATATTCTAGAATATATATATATAGTATATAGATATATATCTATAATATAATATAGATATATAAATGTGTGTGTGTGGGGTGGGGGGGGGTGGCGGGTGTACACATACTTACATACGTATACCTATATATCTGTGTGTGTGTGTTTGTGTGTGCGTTTCAACCAGTACAGGTTTCGCCTATAGATGGTATCGACTGTATGTGCCTTATCCATTCGAACTTTGAACTTGATTGTTCAATCTTGGTTCAGTGTTTGCAGTTGTACATATGTAAGGAGTGCTGAAGGGTTTAATTTCACTTCCAATTTTCGTTTGAGCATAACATTTGGAAGAAGACGAAAGTAATAAGATGTATATTTGACGGAAACGAATATTTCACACATGTCAGGCCTTTCTCCTTATGAAGTACCTTTTATTTTCCATGGATCTACGTATAATTGACAAAATATTGTAACCAGCTAAGATGTTAACAGATTACTGCACATGAAGTTCAAAGACTACTACAGGTTACAAAACATCTCCACCAAACTGGCACGGGCTTGTATATCAAGATAGGCAGTAAAAAATACGGTTTAAAAGAAGATTTTGAATGTACTCATGCGCAACTAATAATACTCCATTTACTGAATTCTGGCAGAATTTTGAACTGTCGTAGTCCAATATAAAAGAAAAGAAATGAAAGGGCATTTTGAACAAGTGAAATCGTGCAATATTTATTGTACCACTGGAACACCCAGCTTCCAGCTATTTGATCATCGTAAGATTTGATAAAACAAAACAAACATATTACTACCTCAATCAAACGTATTGAAAGAGAAAGTAATCTAGTTCGGTGGATAATTGATATGACTTTGGATATTTTCACATTTATGAAATCGGTAGATTGATATTTACCCTTTAGCTTAGATTGCCTTGAAATTCGACAGAAAAAAGCCATTTCATACCATTAAAAATTCTATCAACTACATAAAAAAGTAATGTGATGGCAGCAAAATCGATCCCAAAAAAATCTTAAAGTGTCGGCTCTAGATGATAAAGTTGAAACCTTTATCTTCTGAAGTCGCAAGATTTATTTGAAAATATTCTTATGGAATGTCCTAGAGGAGTGTTTAAACGAGGTGTTGCTAACAGTATTAGATGATCTACGAGCCCGTTCTCCCAGGAGTTGCACAATTTAGTTTCTCTCACTGGATGTTCATCCTCATGTGCGAGCGCCTCGGTGGCGTGGTTGGTATGGTTTTGGCGTTCCACCTCGGTGGTCGCGGGTTCGATTCTCGGCCATTCCATTGAGGAGTGAGAGATGTGTATTTCTGGTGATAGAAGTTCACTCTCGACGTGGTTCGGAAGTCGCGTAAAGCCGTTGGTCCCGTTGCTGAATAACCACTGGTTCCATGCAACGTAAAAGCACCATACAAACAAAACAAACAAACATCCTCATGTGCGAGATACGTAACAAGGGGAATACTGAAACAAGGCACACTTAAGTGTCTACTGTCAGCGTAACATGCCATATCTGAAGTATGGATGCGTTGTTGCTATTGCAGGTCTCAATCATGTAGATAATATCCTGTTATTAGGGGAATGGATACCGGAAAAAATTTTAGAAGCTTTCAAAAGGATGACAGGAAAGTCTTCACTCTTATTATGTGAATACGTTCGGTAACACTATCCCTCATTAGAAAGTTCACCGTGACCAGTACAAGCTTTTGTTTGCTTGCTACCAAAGGTCACATAAGTGTCGTAATGCCAAAGTAAGTTATCCGCACATGCCACTGTGGTATTATTAAGCAAGAAAGCAAATACTGTTGGTTACCATAAATGTATTGCAATGAACGTTCTTCCATTATCTACTCTATGAACACGAGACAAAATTCTGAACTTAGTGTTGCTTGGCTGTATATATGTTTTATTTACATTTACTTCCAAGGCTTAAGACTGACGCTCCTTCCAGTATTATTTTGATCAAATGTCTTTAATTCTTAAAATTAAGTAAATAATTTCTTTTCGTTTTCAAATCTGGTACCATCTCATTCGTGTTTGATATTTCTTGAAGAATGCGTAGTATATTGCTGACAATTCATTAGAATGCATGGAAACTTGCCAAACCTTATACGAGTGGTGAAACCCGGAAAAAAAGAAAAGAAAACAGGTGTGGGGTCGTGGGTTCGTCCTTGAATCTCTGAGCTTTCATTCGAAAAAAAACTTTTGTTAAAAGTACCCACAAATCTCTCAGATAAGCCGACTGTCTGAGAAGATCAGATCTTGTGTGAACAAAATTTAAACCCATCTCTTGACTTCGTTTCTAGTTTTGACATTTCTGTGATTCTGCGCTGTTGAGCAATTTTAAAACGAAGAAGAAAAAAAATCATAAATCATTCATGACTCTCATTCCTTGTTTGTGATGGGAAATAAGACCAGGAAACGTCTGCGGTGCTAAAGGCTATTGACACTTAATCTTTTAATATCTGATCCCCGCCAAAAAATATTTTAACCTAAAGTCAGAGTAATACATATTTACTTACTAAGGTTTTTACTTATTACAAATTAATAGTCATAAGTAATTAAGTTTTATTTATATTTTATTTTTTCTCAAGTTGGTATTTGTAAAGATATGTTATTCATGATTCATTCATATTTCATGTTTTTATTATTGAAATTAGTTTTCACTGAATATGCACAATCTTTCAGGCAATTGGTTTTAATTTAGGCTTAGTCCTCGGTTTATGAATAATTGTAATATTAAATGTTTCTTTCATAGTCTAAGCTTTCTTGAAGAAGAAATGACAGGTCTCACGAATATCACACTAAGCTTTATCTTTCAGTTGAAAGTGAATATCTCATATCTTTTCGCTTTCTCTATATTTTAACGTTTTCGATCAGTCTTTTCGACTAATTTTGAACGAGAACACTCGCCGTTGTATAGCAATTAAAAAAAACTATAAATTCAAAATAGATAATAATTTTCCGTAAATTGCATATCAATTTCATCGTCCCCGTTTTCAGCAGAGCGGTAGGAAATGAAAAATGAAGATTGAATTAATGACAGGCGCTACGGCCTTGATCAATATGATAAAAAAAAAAACTAAAAGATGCAAACTATCACATTGCATATTCCAAAATAACAGTGGTAATCGACTATGCCCTTGAAATATGCAACGTCTATCTGTTTCTCTGTCTACCTAATTACGTGATTACGTTAATGTACTTTTATATATGATATGCACGATCAGGAATATTATCTAAGAAAGACAGTGATCTATTTACCAATCTCCCTGTCTATCTTTGCTCCTCTATGCGTAATGAATACTGCTAAGGAAATTCATAAGAAAAAACTGTCGTCAAAAGTTTATTCCTTTAAAATAAACGATAAACAGTTGACCAAAATTATGAAAAGCCTTAATTTTATTGCATTCTGTTGGCTGAATTTAATTGAAAAATAATGTTGATATAAAATTTACAGTTTCAAAATAGAGCAGAGACGCTTGGTAAACATACATTGCAGAGTGAATGGAATTGTTGCTGAGCATCTAAAAGTGACATTTGGTATTTCCATCAGGAATACCCACTTCCCTTTTTTATGTTCTTTATGCATTTATATAAAAAAAATCACCAAATAAAGAATGTTTGTCAATGTTATTTTTTTATATTTTGATGATGTATATTAAAATTCAGTGTCTCTTATGATAGTTCTCAATACTTTCCTTTTGCGAGAACAAAATTTCAGCAATTAAAATTTGAAGACATTGTTCTGTAAAATGTCATTTTAGTTAGAAAGAGTACATTTAGTGCGGAAATAATTTCAGTAATACATATTTCCATATCTATTATTATTACTGATGACGTCCTGAAGGTATTGGTGGGTTTTCATAAAGAAATAAATTTGTATAGTTTTTTCAAAGTTTTGCTATTTGTGCACAAATTTAGAAATAGTAATTTTTTTCATTTTGCTAAATATTTTGTTTGCAGTACTGTTAGGATTACTTTATATTTACTGTACTTAAACCGACACACATGATTCGATAGTACTTCCCCATAATACTTGCATTTACACCGGGTACTGTTATGTAATATGAGGCATCTCTTATTTATGTAAAAATGAAAAAAAATATTTAACTGTAGCCATGAAATAAAGTCGAATCTCTCTCTCTCTCTCTCTCTCTCTCTCTCTCTCTCTCTCTCTCTCTCTCTCTCTCTCTCTCTCTCTCTCTCTGAATTCTTGTTGGAACGCAAACTTTGTTAGGGTTCAATCCATTAAAAAAACTATTAATTCGATTATTGTTTTCAGTAAATGTGCTTTGTATTTATGGACTTTTAGAATAGTACATGATAGTGTCAGTTATGCTCCTGTAGGTTAACAGAAGAGTTGCAAGATCCAGGTCTACCTGGATGAGTTCTATACGAAGGGAGGCTGAAGATAGGTGGAAATTTGGGGAGGGTAAAGTACAGGAAAGTCATGTGTGGTGAAATTTCTCAGAGTTCCTAGTTTTTACTTGACGTTTTGAGATGATTATATATATATATGTGTATATATATATATATATCTATATCATATCTATATATAT
This sequence comes from Macrobrachium nipponense, assembly GCF_015104395.2. NCBI lineage: Eukaryota > Metazoa > Arthropoda > Malacostraca > Decapoda > Palaemonidae > Macrobrachium > Macrobrachium nipponense. The sequence continues at coordinate 93,091,744 of NC_061109.1, read as the reverse complement.
ACATATATAGATATATATATATATATATATATATATATATATATATATAATATAAATGGATGCGTGTGTGTGTTTGTGTGTGTGTGTGTGTGTATGTGTATGTATGTTCCACATACACTTTGAAATACATTGAGAAATTTCAACTAGACCTGGTATCCGTACTTCTTACCATCTGCGAAAGAATACTGTGGGGTTAAGACATCACTGGCACCAAGGCCGTCGGACGTGTGGAAACTGCGGAAATCCATAGTTTTCAAGGTTGCTGTGAACTATAGTGACACCCCTGGTGCTCTTCAAGTCCGTGTTCAGCCCCGATTGGGATGAGGTTAGAAGGGGTGAAATGTAAAAATAACCAGAACGACAGATATAGGTGTTTAATACATAGTTTTTGAGGTCGCCGAGATAAATATTGACACTCCTGATGCCCTTTCAAGTCCAAGTTCAGCCCCGATTGAGGACATATTATGATTAGTTACTATTACATTTAACGTACCTGGGAGAAATGATTAGTGGACAATGTGTAAATATATATATATATATATATATATATATATATATATTATATATATATATATATATATATATATATATATATATATATATATATATATATATATATATATATATATGAGTTACACATACATAATACATACATACATACAAACATGTATGTGTCTGCGTGTGTGTGTGTGTGTGTATACATAATGTCATCGTTATTATAATTATCACCTCAATACCAAATGAGACAAAGACGCTCATTAAAATTTCGCGCCACTCCAACTTTTCCTGTATTTTACCTTCCCAAATTTCCACCCATTTTCAGCCTCATTTCTTATAGATCTCATCTAAGAGGTGTGGGTCTTCCGGTCTTTTGGTTCCCTCAGGAATTCAGCTGACATTAGCACATACTATTCTAAAAGCCTACTAATACAAAGCAGGTAATGCTGTCATCTACTATTGTCCCATGGATTGTGCGATAAACATATCCAAAATCATCTCTATCTCCTTGACAACATTTCCTCATATTCACAAGAAACTTCCATGATATCCCTTGCTTGTGGATGTTCGTATGTGTGAATGTGTTAATCACGACAGGGAATAAATTAAAAACGGTTGTAAATCCCTTTGGTGTTTGATATATTATTACATGCTAAAATGATGTTAAGCATAAGAATATATGTAAAGTAAGAATGAGGGCGATATCAGCGGTTTTGGTTCTGAAGATATAGGACCTCCAAATTTATGATTATGGGATAAGGTTACTAACCTAGTACTTTTGCTCTTGTCTCCTCCAGCATAAGTATCCTTCTACCTAAAGCTTCGCACTTTTTGGCCTCAGTGGCATGGTCTATCGGTATGGTGTTGGCGTACCCCCCTCGGTGGCCGCTAGTTCGATTCTCGGGCATTCCATTGAGGTGTGAGAGATGTGTATTTCTGTTGATGGAAGTTCACTCTCGACGTGGTTCGGAAGTCACGTAAAGCCGTTGGTCCCGTTGCTGAATAACCACTGGTTCCATGCAACGTAAACACACCATACAAACAAAAATAAACAAAACAAACAACAATCTATGCACCCAGAACACTAGCCGATAACAAATGTGTCTTCCGGGTTCGGTGTTCCATGGCTGTTGGCGGTTACCATCTAATTTTAGTTCAGACCTACTATGATCTCACAAAGGCTAGGGAACTTACACCTTGCTAGGCATGTTACGTGTGATGGAAAATATGGTCGCAATTGTTATTAAGGTAAATCATTTTCGTAGTAACAATACAGAAGAAATGGTGCTTGTAACCTCTTGGTAATGTTCAACATTTTTATTCTTGTGATATACACTTTGTTTGTTGAAAATATAAGCGGCAGTAAAGAAAACAGCGAGAGGAAAATTGAAGACCTGGCCTTTTTTTCTTCTTTTTTTCCGTAATACGCTATCAGCTTGTAGTGTCACTTGAGGATTTTATGGGATATTGAAGTAGTGCTCTCCATGACTTTCTTCCACAACTGGTTCTTTGTATTTTTGTACATTTCCTGTTTTACACATGAATAAATACAGCTGTGTTGCGCTATATATATATATATATATATATATATATATATATATATATATATATATATATATTATATGTATGATATATATATATATATATATATATATATATATATATATAGATATATAAGAGAGAGAGAGAGAGAGAGAGAGACGAGAGAGAGAGAGAGAGAGAGAGAGAGAGAGAGAATAATTTTTATGAACGATGGATCGGAATAACGGATTTTGCTTCTATAAGGAGAAAAAAATTGATAGATAATAAAATAAACAAACTTCGGTGCAATCGAGTTTTCTGTACAGTGTATAATGCTGTATGAAATTCTCAGCCACGGCCTGTGAAACTTTCAGCCGGATGTGTTGACTTGTGTTGTTGCGTTGCCAGGCGTACGGTCATTGACAACTTTAACCTTAAATAAAATAGTCTACAAAAGCCAAAGGGATGCAATTTGGTTATGTTTGATGATTGGAGGGAGAATGATTAATATAACAATTTGCAACCCTCTAGCCATAGTAGCTTTTATGATCTGATGGCGGACAGAAAAGTGCGGACGGGCAAGACATAGCCATCTCAATAGTTTTCTTTTACCGAAAACTAAAAATGTTTATGAGATTGTACTATGTCTCTGTTTGTCTCTCTCAAATGACGCTACTGCCAGCGACTCATTATTCCCGCAGTAATCGTTCGAACCTTTCATTTTCTTCGCTAGTTGTCCCATTCACAGGACACCTCATTCACGTTTCCCTTTTCCGCTGTTTCTTCACCAGACATTCCTTTCGTTATTTTATTATCTGTTTCTCTGTTTCATTGAATCGGATACGTCGTCCGATTGGGAACCGTTCCCTTGTATGAAGATTTATACATTTCTAGAGGTAAGTTTCCATTGACAGACTAAAAACTATTGAGATGGCGTTGTCTGTCCGTATGCACTTTTTCTGTCCGCCCTCAGATCTTAAAAACTACTGAGGCTACGTGGGTGAAAATTGTTACGTTTGACCATCCACCTCCAATCATCCAACATACCAAATTGCAGCCCGCTAGCCTCAGCAGTTTTTAGTTTATTTAAGGTTTAGTTTAGCCGGTACCAGTCGCCGACGCAACTTCCCTAGACTGCATCTGGGGAGCAACTGAGCGCTGCCAGGTCGTTGCTGAGAGGTTCAATACGCTGTATTGAAAACCTGATTTCGCTGAAGAAACTTTGGCGAATTTTGTAATTGTTGTTAATTGAGTTTGCTGTTTGAGATATATATATAATATATATATATATATATATCTATATATATATATATATATATATATATATATATATACACGAGTATATACCCGCAGTCATTGTACATAGATATGTTGGTGGGTATGGTGGTCAGAATGGGGTATTTTTGAGAAAAATCATTCGACCGATTGTGAACTGTCAGCCGAGTGAGTAATTGTCAGCGCCTAATGACAAAAGAAGTCATGCCGATGGTCGTGACTCAAAGCCTTGCTCATTAGCATGGATTCAGCGCTGCATCATAAGAAATGTTATAATTAAGTACGACATAGAAATTTCCATGGATGTATGTCACTGATTTCTAAAGCTGAGCTCGAACGCATATCAGATACGTGTAAAACAGAAATAACTGACTATTCATTATCAACCCCTATATATGAGGGAAGCCTTACACGGCACGTACACATACAGTCAAACAGGAAAATAATTTATTTTATTTTTATTGAAATGCTAATAGTTTTTTTTTCTTATTTTAATTCTTTAGTTTCTTAAATGATCCCGAACCTCATGAAGAAATTTTACTCTAACGCAAGTATACTAAACAGTGACATGCTACGAACCACATCCTAACTCAAGCTTATATCCAGGATGTGAAAATTCAAGTAGGGCAGTAATAATATGGTATATAATACTAGAATTCTGCAGTGGCACTATGCAACTTGAACGTTGACTGAATACGCAAGAAGCCATTGACACCATAAAAGATAGTGAATAAATGAAATTCATAAATGTTTTCATTATTATATGTGATAACGAATATTTTTATTTCATTAAGTCTATTAGAAATATTTGCTTCGATTGCCGTTCAATATCAGATATACTTATTTCCATGACGGAAACAGAAACGTCCGACGTCGGTGTGTGTGTGTGTGTGTGTGTGTGTGTGTGTGTGTGTGTGTGTGTGTGTTTACGATTCAGAGAAATTTCAAGGAATGTCAGAGCATCTCAACATAAGCATATTTCCGACAAATGACAAAGCTTATCGATAACGGACAGACGATGTAGAGTGACTTGAGGAAGGTGAATTACGGACACTTATGACCGTTTTCCAGCCATTCAAATTGGATTTAAAAGGTGTATCGGTGTAATCCATTGCAGAACATAATAACTTTCTTCATAAACTTCACAGACAGGACTAAAATTTTAATCGTTGTTGAAATACATTGGAAAGGTACAAAATATCTAAAATGAAATACATACGCTAACAATACAAGTTACAGAGCTTGAATACTCTAATGAAAATTATTAAATAAGTATAATTTCCATGACCTTTCGTGCTCATACATTTTCTCATTTTTTGCAGACATTTTTTGTAAGAGCGAGAAAAATACCATGTGTTTTTACGCTTGGGACTTTTGCTCTAATTTTCTTCTTATATTTTCATGCTGAGGCCTTTCCGTCTTCTGCTTATTATTTCGGTTTTCCAATTATATTATCTGTTTTGTTTACCTTCACATTTCAACTATTTCTTGCACCATGTCTGTGTAACTCATCTCCAATGTTAGTCAATATTTGTTTCTCTTTATGTCAACACAACTGAAAATATTTATCTTTTTCGGGAGTTGAAAATAATTTGTTTGATATGCCTGCATTGTTTTTTGAATGACTCGTTGAATACATTATGTAAGGTATTCTTTGACATTCTGCACCAGTAACAATTTTAAAATACTCGTCCAATCACAGTGTGAACTGTTTTCGTATTTAGTTTTTACATGCTCTGGCCAATAACATCTTTTCATAGAGGCAATGAAAACAAGACTTGTTTGTTTTAATTTATCATTTTCGGTACAAAGGTTTAATGAAATATGGTGGAAAGTTCTTGATTACCATTTTCCCCGTCTGTTGTATATACAATCATTTGTGCGTGAATAAAGTGTATACACACACACACATATATATGTATATATATATATATATATATATATATATATATATATATATATATATATATATATATATATGTGTGTGTGTGTGTGTGTGTGTGTGTGTGTGTGTGTGTGTGTATAGCAGGAACTGCTTCAGAATGGGTGTTAAAAATTCAGAAGAAACTCATGTTTTGTGGAAAATTTTATATTTCGTCATTTTTTTGTGGACACCTGAAATGTCTTTTTTACTGGATGTATAAGCAGCTTTAGATTATCATTTTAAGTAAGGCTGTCGTAAAGGCACTAACAATAGAAATAGTATTGTACATCTTTTGTTTTAAAATCATGGGTTATGGATGTTTCACCTCTGTGTTGAATACTCTTTGTGAGGAGAATTTGTATTTGAAAGAATTCGGATCTTAAGTCCACTGTTACATAAGTAGGTGTGCCTGTAGAGGAATCCATTGCTGCTGTATAGTCATCCAGACAGAGAGAGAGAGAGAGAGAGAGAGAGAGAGAGAGAGAGAGAGAGAGAGAGAGGAGCATTGCTCTAATTGGATTTTTTATTTATTTTTTCTTTTAGGAGATCACATGGAGGATATGACAGAACTTGTCCTGGTTATTCCTTACTCTTAGCACCTCAATCCGAGGTGGACTCAAAACCTACTGTTAGTTGATCGGGGTTTCTCAAGAGGATGCTGATATTACTGATTGATCACCTCGGGATACAAACCGTGACCGTGGTGTCTTGAAGGTAGCTCTTCTGGTACAAAGAGTGAACTCCTTTCAGATGGAGAGTTTTCAACACTCACGACCTTGCGTGGCCATTGTGATCGGACTTGATACCTTTTTCAAGCTAACCGTATCCCGGCGATAGCCTCCTAGAAAAGGAAGTTGGGGTGGTGGTAGTGGTGGTGGTTGTGGGGGGGAGGGTGGGTGGCGTTCTTGATACTGGTAGACAAATCTAAATAAACGTATTTTTGAGCCGCCCATGGGTTTTTGACAACAATGACTTAATCAGAATAAGATAAAGCATTATAAAATACATAAGACAAGGAACGTCCTTATATTGCTGATATTAAGTATGAAAGATAAAGACTCTAGTATAAAGTGATAGGTATTCATAATTCAATATGCATTTTTATCACATCACCGTGATTCATATACATGCATTTCATATATGATAATCGAAGGGGAATTTTTTAGTTGGTAATAATTTCGTCCTCTCGTGGGTTCAAACCAGCGCACAGAGGAGAAATCGGGACGTCAGTCGGAATCGGTATCAACTTATACCTCACTTGTTGGCCGAGTCGGTATCAACTTATACCTCACTTGTTGGCCGAGTCGGTAACTTCACTTAATTCCTCATTTCTCCTTTGTACGCTGGTTCGAATCCACGAGAGGACGAAATTATTATCAACTAAAAAATCCCCCTTCGGTTAACATATATGAAAATATATTAATTCCGAGGTAGAGCGAATTGGATATTAAAGGAGATTTGTAGCTTAATGCGTGTATACAATATATAAACGTTGTTTGCTTCTGCATGCCCACACTTATTTACATTTACAAATTAAAATTGAAACTCAATTAAATCAAATTTATTGATATTGGAATAAAAATTACTTTTGCAAAATTTCCAGGTAACATTTCCAGAAAGTTTCTTTGTGAAATCATAGATATTTCCGTTGGCTGCGCTTTGAAGCAGTTGGTTCAGTTGCTGCCATCCACAGATGGTGGTCATCAGAAAGGAAAATGACGATGATCCGGTGCAATGAAGGCTAATAGATTATGTCAGTATGTATCGTGTTTTTGTCTCGCTGTATTTATTCTTTGTTTGTTATTTTTATTGGGTTTCAGTTTGCCTCGTGCGTATTCAGTTTATGAATTTTACATTGTTTAAATCGTACCTTCTCAGAACATTTTTTCATGTTTTCGTCTTGAGGGTTGCGTATTGTGTGCCTGTACCCGTTTCCAAATGTACAGTCATTTATTTCTTACATATAGCCTTGTACTTATCTTTAAATTCACAAGTACTTTGAATCTGTTTTTCCTATGCTGTTGCTCATTGATGTGGAACAACAAAAGCACAATGATACACGAATATATTTAATTGCAATTTTCATTCAGATGGCAAAGGCTGTAAATATTATTTCGTCTGAAGGCTCATAAATATAGGTACAAAATTATAAGAAATATATAAACTCTTTTGAACGAACACGATGAAAAACTTGTAGAATTTTTGTCCAGATCTGAAATCTCGAACTTTAAAATATTGGTTTGCTGATTTTCTTGACGTGTTGTCAAGAAGTCTGGAAAATGTCACAGGCTCCCACACACACCCTTCTCTCTCTCTCTCTCTCTCTCTCTCTCTCTCTCTCTCTCTCTCTCTCTCCACAAATGGCCAGCGAAAAGTGAAATGTCTTGACATATTGATCAGACACTGTATACTAGGTCGTTCGTGTCCGTGGTCTCTTTTTGCGGACGTATGAAGGACTCTTGTGGAGGTCGATATCGTCTCCTCGCTTTTTTCTGGATGGAGATGAATACGGGAGAGTCTTCAGACGGCTAAAAGAAAGACGAAATCCTGATGTTACATGTCCAAGGCAACTCCGTCGGGAAAAGATATTGTGTTGCAGGAGATCTGACCCCCAATGGAAGTGTCTTTGTGTCTGTAAGTGTGCTGCGAGCTGCTCTTTCAGTCTGGCTGCCGTCGCAGTTTGCTGAAAACGTTTTATTTAAAAGGTTTTATAATGTTTCTTAATAGTATCGAAGAACAATCATTATTTTTTCAAATTTCGTTTCTAATGGACGAAATTTTAAGCATGATTTCTGTCAATGAAAATTTGCCGGTTTTTTTTTTTATGTCTTTGTATGTACAGAAAGCGTTATTGTTAGTGTTGCGATTGGGGCGTCCGTTGTCAGAGAAGTAACAGGACATGGAGAAGGGACTATGGAATTTCATCCTTCGAGAGCGGCAGGAGAATAACCCCGAGTGAAGGGCGGGAGATGGAGAACTGTGTTGGGTCTCTGCCTTTGATGCCGTTCGTTCGTATAGTGGAGCTGGCGTTATTGAAGTATGTTTTCATTCTCTGCTGATGCTATTTGGAATTTCAATAGACTTCTCCAGTTCACAGAACGTAGGTTTTATTCCCGTACGAAAGTTTGTCCACTGGTGGTTGTTTAGTTAATGCGCGGTGCTAAAATTTTAGCTCATAATGCATTAGTGTCTTTTGATTACGGATCTGACATTTTGATAAGAGAACTGTTTAGATAAATATGCTTGATAAATATCATTCAAATAAATTGACAAACGTGTGTGTATATATATATATATATATATATATATATCTATATATATATATGACTGGTAAAAATGTTCTGTAACAACAGAATTCCATCTAATAAAAGGAGCCCATAAAAACACCAAAATGTAGAGAGAAAAGTACTATATTTCAGAGACTGCTGTCTCTCTCTTCAGGTATATGAATGAGAAAAGTTTACAGAAAAGGTGGTATTTATACCAAGAGATTCGTCCACAAGTAAGCCAATAAACTGGAATATGTCACGTGTAATTTATAGCAGCAAACTGCCGGTACAAGAGTCAAATGATGGAATCGGCCTTAATAAAAGAAGAAAGCAGGTAATGAACATCTCAAAAGGGAATTGGATATCAGATATCGTCGACGCAGTGTTCATTCAACCAACGCTTAAGAAGATTAAAGGAAGATTATCAGCGGGGGTGACCTAAATTGGCTTACTTGTGGACGAATCTCTTGGTATAAATACCACCTTTTCTGTAAACTTTTCTCATTCATATACCTGAAGAGAGAGACAGCAGTCCTCTGAAATATAGTACTTTTCTCTCTACATTTTGGTGTTTTATTGGGCTCCTTTTATTAGGATATATATATATATATAGATATATTATAATATAATATAGAATATAATAAATAATATA
>NC_061109.1:93045105-93077605 GCF_015104395.2 Macrobrachium nipponense | reverse complement strand
TGCTGTCGTTGTTATTGTTATAAATACCATTTTGATACTGTAGTTATATTGCTACCGGTGTTTGTTTTTATCAGGTTAACATTCCCTTTAACAGTGGCTTGTAACATCGCTGACGTCATTGGAACCTATTCCTGGCGTGTGGTTGATGATTTTCTAATGTGATTTTCTACTGTGCGTTTGAGAGAGAGAGAGAGAGAGAGAGAGAGAAGAGAGAGAGAGAGAGAGAGAGAGAGAGAGAGAGCGAGCCATCTTTTGTTTAATCTATCTTTATCGCTTATTGAAGAATTAAGGATGCCTACTTGAGTTCATAATGCTGTGACAGATTACCTTTAAGATGTCTGTTTCATTCTTGAATGCATTATTTTGACAATGTTTTCTTTTTCTTTTCAGGTAAGGATCACCTTTCCAGTGGTTAATAGGTAATATGAGGCAGCTGTATCTGTAACCTTCGATGACATTTAAGAGAGACACTGATGCGTTTAGGTGTTCTTAGACCACCAAAACCATTCGCATTTGGAGGTAGGCTGAATTTTTTGCCTTTAGGTGTTCTTAAATCATAGAAACTACTCTCATTTATCGTGTTGTTGGCTGATACCATAATTCGTGTATCACCTGCTATCTTAAAGGCAATAGGTCATTCAGGAATTAAGGGAGTTTTGGGTTTATAATGTTTTTACGCTTTCCTTGTTTGTCTTGTTATCTACCGGTTAGGTAGGGGAGACATGACACATCCACCTTCCTGCAAAACAATTTACCCGCTCCAGGTGAGGCGAGAGGAGGAGGAGGTGATACATGACACATCCATATTCTTCCAGCAAACCTGTTTGAGGGCCCAGACCGGCGGGGTAGGTATGGGATTGGTAGGGCAGGAGAAACATGACGGGCAACGCCGGGTTCCAGCGCAGCATAGCACACGCCATCAAGCTCGTTGGTGGAATAAGATAAGAGGGCGTGAGGTTTTTTCAGCACATTGTAGTAAAATAATAAGGGAAGGAATTTCGGGAACCACATAAGTATAACTTTTCGTGAGAGGGTTTGTGAGAGACTGTTCAGCCTCCGTTGAGCCTTACCGTCTCCGAATTGTCTTGTTTTTCAAAACTAGAATGCTGAACGACAACTGAAATATAAATGTTACTCTTTTCCCACAAGTAGCATAAGTAAGATTCGAGAGTTGTTGTTCATTCTTAAAAGTGCTTCATGTCTGACGGCTATAACTACCTTCTGAGTCAGCAGGGTTGTAATGTTATATAACTTTGTTTTAACTTCAAGATATATATATATATATATAATATATATATATATATATATATATATATTTATTGTATATATATATATTATATATATATATATATATATATATATATTTAAATGGCAGAATCCAAGGGTCATTGTACTTGATATATAAATATGTATCATCTAAGAGGTTGAATCCCTCTCTCGTATTCTTATTACTTGGAGAGAGAGAGAGAGAGAGAGAGAGAGAGAGAGAGAGATGAGAGAGAGAGAGAGAGAGAGGCAAAATGATTTTTTTCATAAAAAAACAGAAATTGCATGTAATATTTATTAGTGTTGTTGCAAAAGCTTACGGTCCATCGTGCCGTGATGTGTGGAAATACTTTATGGGAGAAAGTTAGGTGAACAGTTACTCATCTCTGAGTATGCCTTCTATCCCCTAATTTAGATAAATACTTTGGGATAACTTTTGTAATAAGATGCAAGGTCTGCAATATACCTAAACTGAGTGATTTGGCTTTCTTTATAACGTTATTAATATTTCGAACCAGACATGAAAAACTTGTAGTTACGCTGAAGGTTAAAGATACACACACACACACATACATATCATACATATATATATATATATATATATATATATATATATATATATATAATTTTTAAAACGAAATTACGCTAGAATTGCTGCCTTGTTATGCTGATGTCATAAACTAATGTAGCTTTCGTTACAATGGCAAATTGCATTCATACCACTTTATTTAGAAGTCTTATGATATCAATATGCTCCTCCATGGAATTCCTAGAACTGGGGAAAACACAGATTTGATTTCGCTAGAATGCCGTTGAAAATCCGAATTTCATATGCTCGGTGATCCATTTCTTTGTCAGCGACTAATCAGTGAAATCTGGGTCGCTTGGAAAATGCGTCTGGCAGATGGTAGTATGGGTGTCCTCGAACAGGAAATATGAACGGGTAATCGGAGCGGAAACGCATTCTTTTGATCAGTTTCATATCTGTAACAGAATATTATAGTTAACAAAACGTGCATCTAGAATAAAGGCTATTGGTTTTGGCATAAGGAACCATATTCTTAGTAATAATTCCGGATTGGTACCGTATCATAGCTGTCCAGCAGAAAAGTGAATACAGTTTGGTTTTTATTACAAATCCAAACAATTTCAAAAGATAAGTTCAACATTCACCTTTGATAAACTTTTCAGGAGAGGATTTATTTTTCTCAAAATCCTTTTACGTTAAAGGCCAAGGTTAACCAGAGTTGAGGTTTCATGGGAGGAAAGATCGACCTAGAAGCTACAGTGCTGGAAATAGACTTTTGTTAATGAGATAAAAGTTTTGTTTAGCTTCCTAATTCTGGCGTAGGTGATTTCCCCCTGGTCATTAAATGGCCGTAAGACCACAATTTACGGTCCAGTTACGATAAATGCTACCTTTGAATGACTGTCAGCTGCACCGTAGAGGCGTCCTGAGAAAATCACGTCGAACCGGCTCGGTTATCAGTAATTGGATGCGTTCCGGAATTTATGGTTGCATGGTCGCTGTAACCGGTTTGAGTCACTATCTTACTGAAATGGAAGTTCTCAGTTAGGCACAGAACGTACCTTCGTTACGGATGATCGACAAGCAGTGGTAGAATGTACTTGACCAAATGGATAACGATGCAACCTAAATTTTGAGAATATCGTGCTGATTGAGAATTTAGCCGAAGGCATATTGAACACAAGTGCCCGTACACAGACGCACATATACCAAAAATGTTAGTTGTTACTTTTACAGAATCCTATTTATTGATATTCCTCATGAAATTTCCTTTCACTAGCTAATTTCTGTGATATGCACAGGAATAGATATCTGACAACCAAGCAGTGTTCTTTTTTTAATACACAAAAGAGTCATATGATAAAAGTGTTACTAATTTTGGTTAACAGTCGTTATTATTATTCGTTTTTCATTGAGAATCGAAAGAGACATCAGCTTATCATGATAAATTATGTTCTCTGCTAGCATGGTCCATTCGGACAGAATAAAGATTGTTGAGCTTTTTCAAGCTGTTCTGTTTGTCACATTCATGTTTCATATTTACTTTATTTCTCTATTAATTTCTGGTCAAAATAACAAAATCTTAATCGAAATAGCGCTGCTATTGTGAATTTGTTTTTATATTAGTGTTCATAATGCTATTAAACTTAATAGAATATAGAATTTAGACCAAAGACCAAGCAATGGGACTAATGAGGTCTTTCAGCGCTGAAACGGAAAACCTATGCACTATGAATCATTTGTTAGGAGAGCGTGGAAAGTAAGTTGGAAGAAAGAGAATATGAAAGGAGGTAGAGTGAAAGGAACGGAAGTGGTTACAACTAAGGGCCGAAGGCACGCTGCAAAAAACCTTAAGCAATACCTACTTTGCACCACAGTAGATGAAGTGCCAAGAATAAACAAGTCAAAAACACTTTTACCAAATAGCATATGCCAAAGTACATCCCACAGGCATTCATAATGAATCTATTTTCATTTCATTGTCACAGTGTTTGCCATATGTTCCTGATGTTTGTGACTGAAATTTAACTTTAGCCTATTTTCGTTGACAACGTAAAACAACGTGGATACAATGACACGATACAGAGGAACGCTAGAGAGCAACACCCTAACAAGCGAGACGAGTCTTACCAACCTTCAGGCTACAAGGGGTCTCCCTGCGCAAGTTGGAAAACCTTCCCCCTCTCACAGAAAACTAGCAACTCGTAAACCAATACAGATTTCAATAAGACCGGAATAGCGTTATACCCTGGGCCATACATGTCACCGGAAACCGATTTACTGCTGGAATATCGGCCATTAATCGGGCAAATGTGGAGTGCTGGCTTAACTGAGTGCCTCGGTAGCTGGCACTCCTGCTGCTGCTGCTGCCTCTGCTGGGAGAGTCGGGCCAGCGTGAATGTCCGATAACTCAACAATCCAAATCAAATCACTTTCCGTATACAGAGGTTAAAGGCTAATCTGGAGTTTGGGCCGCGGAGCAAGATCGATCGGGGTGATTGGTGAGGGAATTGGTTGATTCTTGGCAACTTGGATCCTTAGATACATACGAATCGGATAGGGAGCACGGAGCTCATAGATGGGACCTTTATTTCCGCCGGATGAAATTTACTGGTAAATAATTTGTTTGTGTATTTCATTACTGATAGAATCTCATAAAAATATGATGTACCGCTGGAAGTTACACTTGTTGAGAATGAGAAGTTGAGACAAAAATGATGATGGTCATAAAAAAATGTGAAAGCTTTTTTGTATGTGAACAGACATATGTATGCAAGGATGTGATAGAACTATACAGCCAAGACCTTCCAAATACCTTTCAAATATTATATTCGCAAAAATAACGATATTTGGAACAAAACTTCCGTATATGTTTAAGAGCAAGGTAATATAATAATGTGAATAAGTAAGTTAACTTCCCTTTCAATATGCGAAACATTCAGTAGAGATGAAGTGATCAGCATCTTTCCATAAGGAGGAACGTTTACCAAATATGTGCAGATCTACAAGTTAATGGACCGGTATGCCTACGATGGGTATCATCCTTCCCCTTGAGTGACTGTTTTGACTTTTCTGTTACCGATAGTTGCAAAATTGAATAAAACAACTCAACGCTGTGATTGAACGATGAGAACAGAGGTAATCTTGAAACCTAAGTTGCGATAGCATTGAAGCATATATATATATATAGATATATATATATATGTGTGTGGTATATGTATGTATGTATGTATGTATGATGTCTGTATGTATGTATGTATGTATGTATGTATGTATGTATTTATGATATAGATCGAATTGGATATTAAAGGAAATTTCATGCATATGAATAACGGTGATGTGATAAAACAAATCATATATATATTATATATATATATATATATATACACGTATATACATGTGTATAATATATATTTGTATATTTGATTATATGTATGTACATCTGTGTGTGTATTTGTGCGGCCGGGAAGACTAGTTGCTTAAAAACAGATCATTATAGTTTCTGGCTATAATCATAGGTACACAGAGAGAGTTAAGTAAGCTGCCATGGGAAAGATGTTGTTTTGTGCTGCAGATTAATTTGGAAAATCACAACCTCATTTTTTGTGACTATGGCGTCCTGCAATATCAAGGCATGACTATGAAATTCAATCTGTTGACAGATCATTGCTCATATCTATAAAGAAATATAATAGAATCATTAATCCATCAATTTTATGAATGTTGCATTAAAATTATTTTTATAAATTGACTAAGCCTCTTCTTTTGTTTAAATTCAAAGCAGCTCTATTTACAACTTGTTTCGTATGAAATTCCTGTTTAGAAAATTACTTGGTAAATACGGCGCTTGATAAGGTGCGCGTTTATTTCCGTAAGTCGCTACAATCCTTTATACCTCTTATCACAAAAGTGCCAGGGTTATGCTTTGAAGTTTTATCTGAAAGGATTGTTTGGCTATTATATCACGGGTATTTTAGTCATTACCATATTTCATTTGCCTCTTATGCGATATGAATTACTACCTGACTAACCCGCGGTTGCCCGGGAAAACTGAATGAAATTCAACGGTAGAGGAAGAGAAGAGGGAGGGAGAAGGGAGAGTGGGAGAGGTTTGTGTTGATGGTCTGATTGATGATTATACTTTTTTAATGTTGACGTTCATCGTTCGAAGAGTTAATTACAGGAATTACTGTGGTGACTGTCCCTTTTATTTAGGTATTGCTGTGCTGTCTGTTCCCTTTAACCGATTACTATTGTGCCGTCTGTCCCTTTTATCCAGTTATCAATGTGGTGACTGTCCATATTATCCAGGTATTACTGTGGTGGCTATCCCTTTTATCCTTGTATTATTGTGCTGTCTCCCTTTTATCCAGGTATTGCTTTCGTGGCTGTCCCATTTTATCCAGGTATTACTCTGGTAACTGTCCCTTTTATCCGGTTGTTACTGTGGTGACTGTGTTATAATGTCATCGTGACATCACGAACAGTCGCTATAACGAATTCCGAAAGTGAAAACAAAGAATTAAAGTAACGAACGAATTCCATTTGAACAAGGGAAAAACAAGTAAATACTGTCACCGTACACTTTGCACATCTGGTTGAGCCAGCAGCTACTTTAATGAATTTACATGTGGATAAAAGGGACAGTAGCCTGGATAAGTGGCAGGTTAATCATACGTCTAACAACAGCTAGAAGAAAACCTGTTGCGGTCAGGTGAAAATGTTCATTAACCTATAAAGCACTTAAAGGAAAACTTGATGGAACTACTCAGAACTACACTTTTATTTGTGATGTCTGTTTTTGTCTGTCTGTCATGGGAATATCAGTTTGAATCCTGTCTATTTATAAGATAGGTCAGATGGTGGGCACTTCCCAAATTTTGTCTGGATCGGTCAAGTGGTTCAGAGTTCTATAGCGCACTAACATAAAAACATCACTTTTTCATATAAGAAGATTGTGGAATTTACTAATGTCAGTGAAACATTCAAGGTTGAAAGACTAATTTTGTAAAACATGAAAGCATATATTTTTGCTCAGCTCTGACTGATTAACAACTTGACGTTCCAACACTACATTTTATATTCTTATTCAAAATTGTGATTGACCATAATTTATGGCTGGGGCTCTTAAATGATTCTAAATTCAGCTTTTATTAGGTCGTCGCGCGTAATCATTGTTTGTGTCTTATCTTAACATTTTGTAAAGTAGATTTTGTCTAACTAATATATTTGCTTTTAAAGGAAATGCGTTATATATTATATAATATATATATATATATATATATATATATATATATAAATCATATCACATTTCCGTGATTCATATACATATATCGAGCTACAATGTCCTTTATTATCTAATTCGCTCTACCTCAGGGCGCGAACCTATGGATCCTTTCAACCCAGGTGGTGTAGTAGGTAAAGCTTCACTGACGTTCCTGGGTTTGAAAGGATCCATAGGTTCGCGCCCTGGTCCAGGCAAATCTATTATCGAGAAAAAATTCCCCTTCGGTTAAGCATATATGAAAATATATAATTCTGAGGTAGAGCGAATTAGATATTAAATGGACATTGTAGCTCGATATTATATATATATATATATATATATATATATATATATATATATATATATATATATATATATATAATCATATTATTGCAAGGATACTGAGTCATATTTATAGCTTTTGAAGGTCTCACTGGAAATGAGTGAAGATTGATGAAAGATGAAGCTGAAGAAGTAGAAGGGAAAAGAAGAAGAAGAAGAAGAAGTAGAAGAGAGAGAGAGAGAGAGAGAGAGAGAGAGAGAGAGAGAGAGAGAGAGAGAGAGAGAGAGAAAAGCCATCACATAGACTTAAAATGGTTACTGTAAAGCAACTGGGTTACATGAAACACAGCCACGAGCCATTTGTTGTTTACACTATGCAATGCAAGACACGGGCAGTATCCCCCCTCCACCCCGCTACGTCGTGGGAATTTAATTGTTCGAATATCGTAGTGATCATTATAATTTGAGATCGCTTATCCCCATCAGAACATGGTAACTATCGAACAAAAGAAAGAAGTAAAGAATTGCAATAAAATAGATTTCGTGCTTATATTCGGTCTAAATAATGAAAACACGGGAATTTTGAATGTAAGGCGTTAAGTACAAAGTACTGCTAATTGAAGTAAGAATTTACAAAAGTTTATAAAACTTGCAGAATTTGTAAATTGTCTACAGGGAATCGGAAAACAGGGTTCAAGGAAAATTGCTGAAATTATGGACCGGTTTTACAATCGTGTTCCACTAAAAACATACTCGGTTGTAAAATACTTGTTGTTAACAATGAAAATTAGCATTTCATTATTTTAGTCATATCCTTTAAAAACTAATCATACATTTAATTCTCTCTCTCTCTCTCTCTCTCTCTCTCTCTCTCTCTCTCTCTCTCTCTCTCTCTCTCTCTCTCTCTCTCTCTCTCTTTGTGAACTTTGGTCTCTTTTGCTTTGCCCCAGGGTTACTATAAATCTCAAATTAAAACAATTTTCCAAGAGCTAAATTAACTTCACTATCTAACCGATAAGGAGTTTCTTCACACACTTGGACGTTTACCTTGCTTTCAAAGTCTCAAAGCCACAGAAGTTAAAGCAGGATTGCTTGAAAGTTACTTGCTGGAACAGGCTCTCAAAGTACCGAGACTTTGCATACCGAGTGGCTGGAAGCGTCTGCGATTCGTTCGGGTTCTTACCCTTTTGCAATAAGCAACAGTATTCTTGGGCTGCTTCTCTGAGGACCATTTTAGCATAAACGTTAATAGTTATAGCAAATGCTTACCGAAAATTCCTTATTTATCTTTTCGTTAAATATTTCCTTCTAAAATATTTCATTTTCAAGAAAATTAATTCTCAAGAATGAATTATTGATCGATTTTACTCTTACAGAAATGCAGTTCCTGGTTTTAAGGCTGCAGGCATTTTGGGGTTAACAAATAGCTACAAAACTTTTATTTATACCAGAAGGAACAACAATGGTACGATCTTTTAAAGGACTGCTGCACTCATTCTTCTAATTATAGTTTAAAAGGTTCCATCTTCACAAAGTTACATTCCAGTTTTTCTCTCAAAACATATAATAAATAGAATTAAATAATATAATATAATATATATATATATATAGATATATATATATATATATAGATTATATATCTAATAAAAAAAACGAACCAAAATATATGAAGAAAGTACTTTCTTTCTTTCATATTTTTGCGTTTCTATTAGATGGAATTCTGTTGTTACAACATTTTTACCTGTCATATATGTGTGCGTGTGTGTGTGTATATATATATATATATATATATATATATATATATATATATATATATATATATATATATATATATATATATATATATACTCTATAATCCTAAGAACTTTTTGTGTAGTAATGACAATAAACAAACGTAGAAGTAATCCTACTAAACCATAAATATAACCTCCAAGGTGGAAGTGGTTCACATGTTACCACAGTGTCATCTATGATCAACCAACATTCTAGGTGACAATCTCTTGCATATGGTTATCAGCTTTAAGGAACTTTGGGAAAGTCTAGTTTCTCTCTCTCTCTCTCTCTCTCTCTCTCTCTCTCTCTCTCTCTCTCTCTCTCTTGCAAGAATTAACCGTAGACCTGATTTGATCTCGGCTGGTTGGTCTGTCTCTAGATTTATTTGCCTTCCTCACGTGTCCTTCATTTCCATTTTAACTGATTTGGCACTACGATTTTATTTGTTATTTATCTAATGATGGTTATGCATAGATATCTTCATATAGCCATCTCAATAAAACGTTTTGTTAGCAATGTTAGTACAGTTGTGAATGGTAACCCTATTTTTCAAGAGATACACACCCAGTTTTCCCATATTCCTAACCAAAAGTGTTTTGAAATTAAATCCCAAGGACCCAGTTTTTTCCATTTTTTTGCAGTAATAATCCTTTTTCAGCAGTATCGTGTCCTTATCTTCTGAGAATCTCCTAATGATCTGTGACCTTTTTTCACAGTGGTCGAATCCAATCAATTCGTCTCTTCTCACAAAAGCTAAATAGAAAAGAATCGGTTTGTTTATTAATCCGGGGAAACAATCGGAGGGAGGGTGATTAGAGATAACATCAAAGAATAAACTTAAGAGAAGATTGATTCAAGAAACGTTTTTAATATTCAAGGTTATGAACCTAAGACTTAATTAGTGGAGTTTAAAAGAGCCGCGATAACAGTAAGGTGAGCTTCAATTGTCTTCCCGTAATGTCGTTTTTCTTACCTTTTAAATCTTGACAAAGCGGGTTTCACAATAGACAAGATCTTTAGTGGCAATGTTCTCCCTTTGTTATCTTTGCATGCTCTTGTTAGGTATTATTAACAAAAATGATTTTTTAAGGATAGGTGGTTGTGGTGACTCGTTTAATTATTCGTTTCATCTTTTGTGTATTGTTGACCTCTTCATATTAATTTTGCTGCTAGATGGAAATTTATACTGAGGATTTCAGATGAAAATATAGCTAATTAGAATGTGTAGAGAAAGGGAATTAATTGTCTCAAGAGGGCTGAATACAAAACAAAGCACATTCGAAAATTCAGGAAATAAAAATAAGCATATTGTAAGACAAGTATTCCTGGTAACTTATTATTCTCTCTCTCTCTCTCTCTCTCTCTCTCTCTCTCTCTCTCTCTCTCTCTCTCTCTCTCTCTCTCTCTCTCTCTCTCTCATTGGAAAGAGATTAAATGGTGGATAATTCTTTGCCAACAAGGTGTTGGGGATTTAGCTATCTCCTTTGTGCAATGATTGTAAATGTCTCTTACCTTTGTTCTTGGACATTTTTGTGAATTACTCTTCTGATGTCGTTTTTTTACACCTGTATAACTATAGACGTATTTGTACGTAGTTTACCTTCTAGAAAAATGTAGTTTTCTCTATATTTGTATACTGTTGTAATTCTGTACATGTCAAAATGTGTGTGAAAGTATGATAGCATCTTGCATAACTGCTTTTTAAAATACTGTGGCCCAATTATTAACACCAGAATCTTGTTCCTTTGCCTCAGACTCTCATTTATTAAATCCAAAAGGTAGCTCTTTGTACAGTTTTAATGGCTAACTTCGAAAGCGCAGTAACGGACAGTTTCATGCACACAATGAAAAACCTCTATATCTACAAAGACGTCTGATATCAGTTGGGATTTACCTCTCATAAAACAACGAGTAAATTTTTATAATAAAGATAATCTGTACTTAACTTCAGCCTCTTCCTTTTATTTTTTTGAAAGTTTATATATATATATATATATATATATATATATATATATATATATATAGATATATATGCCCTTGAACTTCAGAAAATATCATTTCGCTCTCAAGCTGACATGGATATAAAGTATCAAGGTAAGGAAGACTTTGATTCGATACTTAAAAGAAGATTGCTTGAAGAAGTGTTATCGATGGTGGGTATTATTTCGTTGGATGGGAGTTTCTTATAACTAAACGTTATGCATTGTACTTTCCGTTGGCGCTTCTTAAAGTAAATAGTGCATTCTTAGGCTTTCCGTCTAATCTCAGTTGAAGTGGCGTTTCTTGTTTATGTAATGCTCTCAGTTAATGACCTTACCTCCTTATGAAGGAATAAAGGGCCCAATTCATATTGTTTCCCAACAGTACAAATTCAGAGAAAAGTTTAAATGACCAATCACCAAATCGTTGAATAGTTCTCTCTTTTAACCTGTTTGAATTGCTGATTTGACCATTTGTTTATGATTTAAACGACAATTATGTTAATTTTATTTTTTTTCCGGTGGGAAAGTGTTTTTGTAATACTCATCCTGTTTAGTTAAAATAAAGCTCTTGAAGAGGCCTGGTGGAAGGCGAAATTGTCAAGCTACTAGAGTCTTTTATTCTCTTTTCTCCTGTGGACGAAATTGACACACACACCATGTATATAGAAAATTAAATCCTTAGGTTATGGGGATTAGGGCACTATTTTTATATAAGAAAATATTTTTTTGTGTATTTAATATAAATACAGGCATTATACTTTAACATACATATACATATTCTGTGTTCTTGATATATCTATATTGCGTGCAAGGACACGCACAGGCACAGAATCGCGTGCACTCATGAACAGAAATGGCACCTCTTGGGCGATAAATATTGAAATATAGATATTTAGTGTTAATATTTCAAGCACTATTTCTGTCGTTATGTGCAGATCGGTGGAAAAAGTATAAGAAAGTATAATGTATGTAATAATAAGGAATATCTTAAAATATGGGGACAAAATAGAAAAGAAAGAAGATAACGTCACTTGATAAGGCAAATTATTTCACTGTTAGACAAATGAAAATCTGCATCAGGTGCATTAGAATTGAGATGGGGCATAATGATGAATATGTTCAAATCAGTCCATTGGGAAACGTTTTGCTAGTTTTGATACTAATATTACAAAGATGGCGCGTTGAGGGTTTTCGTTTCCCATTCCTGATACTATTGAATTTCAACTTTCTTTTCTACTAGAAGTCAGTCGTGGTCAAATATTGGGGGAAAACGAAAAACAGAATTAGAGAGTACTGTAAAAATAAAAAAATAACAAAGCGAACAGTATTAATACCCCGTACAGAAATCTGATCGTAATAAAATTCTTTCCGTTTCACAGACTGAAATCACTCCAATTAAAAATGTCAGAACCGAATGCATATAAGTTCATTGTTTCATGTAAGGTAATTGCAAACGTGAGCACGGCAGTTAATCACCAAGTAAGTATTGATAACATTGTTAGTCGTGTATAGGGCTGCTAATTGGATTTGCTCCGTTAATGAAGGTGTTGGGGACGTGAAAGACTCGAATCGGGTATCTTTGGGTCCCCTTTCAAATATGACTCGATATCTGAGGATGGCTGTCATTTCTTAGGATGTTATTGATGCGCTTTTACCTTGATCTCATTGTTTTACTCTCCGTTTATGCCATATCGGTTTCACTTAGTCATCATCACCTCAGAAGGACCACGATGGAATAGGGAAGGATTTGACTTCCCTATGAATGGGTGAATCGGTTATGGCGAAATTTATTGGGTTAGCATACTTTAATTGTGTAACGTAACGCTGGTGGTGATTAGGACGGAATTATATATATATATATATATATATAGTATATAATATATTATATATATATATATATATATGTATATATAGATGTGTGTGTGTGTGTGTGTATATATATATATATATATATATATATATATATATATATATATATATATATATATATAATATATATATATATGTATGTATGTATGTATATACACACACGCAGACCTTTATTCCACTCTTTTCATCTCAACCATCTGATTTAGGTGAACATTTGCTCTGCCATTTGGATCTGATGCTTCATTTTTCTCTGGATAAGATTTAATATCTTTGCTACCAGATAATGTTTCGTTGAATCAATAAAGGCAGTTCAAGGAACCCAGCCCTTTCTGGAGGAGGAGGTTCGGCGATTCTAGAACTGAGATGAAAGCCTACCGTTGTCATCGGCTTTTATATATATAATATATATATATATATATATATATATATATATATATATATATATATATTATAGTATATATATATATATATATGTGTGTGTGTGTGTGTGTGTATGTATGTGTATGTATCTATATATGCATGTATCATACATTTATATGGTTTAGAACCTTTAGACTATCATTCCAGTTATTGCCTGGTTCTATCCTCTATTCATACTTATGATCAGCGATTAATAATATGAAATGGAAAGGTAAAAATATGAAAAATATAAAGAAATTAACATGATGACCAAAGAATTGCTCCGTCAGTTCGTTACTTAAGATCTTTGGGAGTTAAAGGTTCTTGGTTCTTTTTGTGTCAGGGTGTGTAACATTATGGTTTCTGTATCTGTAATTCCCAGCACCCTACTTACCAAGAGTGAGAGGGGCGAGAGGTGGCGTCACAGTAGATATTTGATGAGCTCTGTTGAACATCGACAGCTGAAAGCCATCCTGTGTTTTATCTTCCGAGATCCGAGATCGATATCAGTCGGCATTCCTTTTACTTTTTTCTCTTTTCGCTCCAATACTTTTGAGTAGGTGTCTGTGGTAGGCTACGGATGGAAAAACAATGGTTTTCACAACCCTGTATTGGTAGAAGATATATCCTTCCTTTTGTCTCAGTATTTTCCTACTCCCATTTCATTGTCTTGTTTCTTCGATTGTATGCTTCCAAAACTACTGAGAGTGATTGCACCTTCTCTCTGTATGCTTCAACTGCAGAAGCTTAATTGTTTTCTAAGTGAGATTTTCAGCAATAGATGAATCATTATGTGGATACATTCATATGATGTTGTTGTCTATAATTGTGTGTGTATATCTATATATATATTATATATCATATATTAATATATATTATTATATAGATAGAATTGGCGGCCGACAGGCGCGAACCATCGACCTCTCAATTCCAGGACTGGCAGTGAAGCCTTAGCCAACCTCACCACCGAGGACATTTGTAGCTCGATATATGTATATGAATCAAGGTAATGTGATTGACTTATATATATATATAATATATATATATATATATATATATATATATATATATATATATATTATGTTATGGTGTCAACTCGCTGAGTGAACTTGAACTTCAAAGGTGGGTGGGGCATACATGCATCCATATGTATGTATGTATGTATGTATGCTATGCGTGTAGCTGAGTGGGTATTTGTTCTCGAATGTGTCCCTGGTAGAGGACTTATTCATTTTCTAATTGTTTAAGAAAATGTCAGTGTCGTATTCTCAAAGGATTTTTACCTTTCGCATAGAAAATAAAATTCTTGGTTTATCAGTTGTCCATAAGGCTTCATTGTTTTGGATTGAAAAATTACATATGCCCTTAGTGGATAAAATGTTTATTTTCGTATTATGGTTAATGTCGTTACAATTTTTGGAGAAACATATCAACAATTCTGTATTTGTTGATATATTACAAAAAAGAGGCTAAACATAGACCTTTCGAGATCTGTACGACTACCCTTTTCAAAGGGGAATCGTACACAATCTCGAAACCTTTCTTTATTTCTAAATATATTGACACAGATACATAAGTGTAGATCTATTTCTCCATTTTAAGACTTATGCTACTGTAGGTATTTTGTAATTATCATTATTATTATCATTATTTAAGGAGTCTATACACAAACCTTTATTCCAATTCTTTTCTTCTCAAACATCTGATTTAGGTGAGTATTTGCTCTGCCATTTGGATCTGACGCCTCAGTTTTCTCTGGATAAGATTCAATGTCTTTGCCACAGATAATGTTCCGTTGAATCAATAAAGGCAGTTCAAGGAACCCAGCCCTTTCTGGAGGAGGAGATTCGGCGATTCTAGAACTGATATGAAAGCCTACCCTGTGTGTGTGTGTGTGTGTGTGTTTGTGTAAGTGAATACCACAGGAAAATGATAGTCAGAAATCCAAGCGCTTTCGTCTTTACTAAGACATTGTCAAGGAACGAATGAAAAACAATTGGAGAGAAAGTTCTCAGGTACACAACAAGATCAAGAATACCAGATGGTTAATTGTCAAAAGGGTAAAAATTAAAGAGATAATCCAGGATTATCGGATATAACACGGTCACAAACCTAAAGGAAGCTTCAAGTCAAGCTGAAGAATCTTATTGCTGAAAGCGACTGGACTTAAGCGTGCCAACGTGGACTTCATGACTAATTTATCAGACAAACCAGTGGATACTGTTACGACAGCGGCTTTGGGATATGGGTTAAGCTTTGGTGTGTCTAACGATAACCTGAACTGTGTCGACATTTCAAAATCCTTTTGTTATTTGGAAAAATTTAATCATAATCTATGTCCTGATGATATCAATATTTGTAAAGGTATTGTGTATGGTGCTATGAACAAGCCTCCCCCTAATGTACCTGTAAGATTTCTCCAGGCTTATAAGAAAATTAAAGAAGACGAAAGAGTGAAAGTGACAAAAGCAGATAAATCTAATGCCGTGGAAATAATGAATAAAAGTGACTATGTAAGTAAAATAATGGCATTGCTAAATGATACTGATACTTATGCGAAACTAAGGTCTGATGCTACACAGACAGTGAACTCCCATTTTAATAAACAAAATAAATCCATTCTGAAGGGCTTGGACCATTTAATCAAACAGTTTACACCGCAATGCGCCTCCCTACTTTATATGTATGGTTTAGTCAAGACACACAAAATGAGTAACCCTATCAGACCAATAATTAGTTCAGTGGGCTCAGTTACGTACAATTTATCTAAAGGGCTTGTGAAAATTCTTACACCTTTGGTAGGAAACATTTCTAAAATGAATGTTAAAATCATGCTGATTTTAAATTTGAATTTTGATTTTAATATGGTTAGTTTTGATGTTGTGTATTTATTTACAAAAGTCCCTGTAGATGATTAACTTGAATATTTGGAGGATGAATTAGAACGTCATGACATTCCCTTAACTGTAGCAAAACTCATTAGTCTCATAAGGTTATGTATCAAAGATGGTAAATTTCGTTTTAATGGGGAATTTTTTTTACAAAAGTTTGGCATGGCTATGGGTAATCCCTTATCTCCTGTCCTTAGCAATATTTACATGGAATTTTTTTAGACAAAACTTACCAGGAATTTTGCCCCAAAAAGTTATATGGTTTAGGTATGTGGATGCTATTTTCTGTATTTGGCCAGTTCACGAAAATCTCCAGGAATTCTTTAATAATCTCAATAATTTAGTCCCGTCTATAAAATTTACTGTAGAGGAAGAAAGAAATTGTAACTTGAATTTTCTTGATGTAACTGTCCATAGAAATGATAGAAATTTCACCTTTTTAGTCTTTCAGAAATTAACTAACATTGCCTCTTTTGTTCATTACTACTCCAATCACCATCAAAATGTTAAATTCTCTGTTTTTTCTGGGATGTTCCTAATGGCTTTACGCGTTTATTGATGCTGAGGTTAAAACTATTTACGATATTGCATTTAAACTTAAATACCCAAGGACTTTTGTAGATGTGGCATGGAAAAGAGCTAGAAAAACATTTTATTTAACTAATGACAAACTTGAATTTAGTAAGCATAGCATTCTAAAATTACCCTATGATGAAAGTTTTTAGATATTCCTAGAATTTTAAACCTTTTTAACATAAATGTTGTTTTCAGTAAAATTAATGTCAAGAGTTTTGTAATGAAAAATTCTCCTAAAGATCTTCCAGGCTGCATGTATGAAATTCCTTGCAAAAAGTGTGATAAAATGTATTACAGACAAACCGGTAAATCTCTCTCACAGCGTCTCAAACAGCACCAATATTCTGTGAGAACTGGGCAAATATCGAATTCATTATTCGTACATTTGAGAGATTTAGATCATCCTATTAAATGGAGTCATGCAAGAACCTTAATCCTATGTAATGACACAGTTAAAAGGAATGTCATTGAATCTTGTTTCATCAAGTCAAATAATGGAAATGTTCTAAATTTAAGTTGGTTTATTAAAACTTGATGCTTCGTAATGAATAAAGTCGTAGATAAATATAAGCAACAAAATTAATATATTAAGTTTTTACGTGTTTTGGACTGTACGGATACTTTGTAGTTTCGGTTAGGGTTAAATCTATGTTTAGGTTTGTGACCGTGTGATATCCGATAATCCTGGATTATCTCTTTAATTTTTACGCTTTTGACAATTCACCATCTGGTATTCTTGATATTGTTGTGTACCTGAGAACTTTCTCTCCAATTGTATTTCATTCGTTCCTTGACGATGTCTTAGGAAAGGCGAAAGCGCTTGGATTTCTATCATTTTCCTATAGTATTCGCTTATTTAATGAAGTCACGTGCATCTACTGTGATTTTTTTAACCATATATATATATATATATTTGTGTGTGTGTGTGTGTGTGTGTGTGTGTCGCTTTCATCCAGGAAATGTAGATAAAATTTACGGTAGTGAAAAAGGCAATGCTTTCAGACAATATTAATTATGAAAATGACTAATATAGGACAAGGGAACGAGCGCTTAAGGACAACTCGGCTTTCCTTGCTAACAAGTACAAATCATCATTAGTACTGTTACCTAAATATCCATCAAATGCATCGAAATTCAATTAAGTTACACAATTGACATTCAAGTCATAAGATCTCGAACGAAAAGCCTGAAGTTTCATAAAGAAAAATAGCATGTTTATTAGAGGCTGTTTTAAATGAAAGTTCATTCCTGCATTGAATGATATGTAATAATCTTCCTGCAATTTCATTTAATATTTAGGTGAGATGACTGGATGGTTTACAGAA
The DNA here is from genome assembly GCF_015104395.2 of Macrobrachium nipponense. NCBI lineage: Eukaryota > Metazoa > Arthropoda > Malacostraca > Decapoda > Palaemonidae > Macrobrachium > Macrobrachium nipponense. The sequence continues at coordinate 93,059,447 of NC_061109.1, read as the reverse complement.
CGAGCAAGATACCGAAGCCACCGGTTGTGGTTACGGGTGTTGTCCTGGGGCCCGCCTCTAGGGTATGTTGACTGTGATATCACAAAATAACTTTCCGTCCCCCCCCCCCCCCCGCTTTACTAAACTATTGGAGATATAAAGCTCACAAGTTAACGCAAATAAATGAAAGTGCTGTAGATAGGGAGGCTTTGGGAGTTTAGAAGCTTAATTTATATATATTATATATATATATATACATATATATACTATATATATATATATATATATATATATATATATATATATATATATGATTTAGTGGAGAACTAGGAAACTCCTGTACCACACGACTCTTATCTATGATATATTTATAATTACTGTTGGCATTTTAATCTTGCCCTTTTTACTCCCTAGCTACCCAACCCTCCATCATTTGCCCAAGTGGCTGTTAATAAAGGATCTTCTCTTAGTGATAATAAAGGAATAAAGAGAAAAGAAGAAAGAATAAAAAATGATAAAATGAGTAAAAAATAGGCAAATGCAGACATCCATCTGACGCTCCAACAAACACAGTTCTTATCCGATTTCGTTCCAATATAGGGGTTTCGTTATGCATAATGTCTCTTGTTTTAGAAACGGTGAGATCGGCACAGGACGACTTACCGCAAAGCAACCAACTGGCAGACAGGCTCCTGTTAGTCGGAGGACTAAAAAGAAAACGCCTCCTTTGTGTGATGTATGACGTCATCATAAAGGTTAAGGGCTAATGCAACCGAAACAAGGTACGATATCGAACATTTATTCAAACTATTTAATTTTGTTACGAAATATAATGAATGGATCCCTAAACTGATAAATAGAAGGAACTAATTCGTTTATCGGAAATCATAAATAAAAGTTAACTAATTTGTTTAATGGAAATCATAATGAAATATTGTTCGGAAATGTGTACGTATACTAGGCAAGAAAAAATGAAGTTTTTTTTTTCTTTCTTTCTTTTTTTTAGGTTTTGTCATGAAGCACTAATTGCTTTTATTATGGATGAACTTTAACTGCCATAAAAATTACCTTGCAGTTCCGTTTTAAAATTGCTAAGTCGAGAAAGGTTTGACACACTATTCTTTCTTTCCATTTGATGGAAATGCAGATTGCCTAAGATGTGTCTTCTCAGGCCTGTCAGTACAGTTTATATTTAGATTAATCCTCTAATTTGCTTTGAACTACATGTTCAGGTGAAGAAGGAAGTATAATGCCTGCCATATTTGCACGGTGCATTTCACAGCGCAATTTTTTTCATATTACGGCTATTTATCGATTATTCTTCTTTTCAACAGTTGTACTTGTACCATCCAGGACACCTGTGTTCGTCGATCTCATATCGAATGCCTCCTTCATCTGTCATCTCTAGAGTTTTTTCTTCTTCAGAATATCTGAATTCTGATCTGGCAACACAGTCGATCGAGTGGCCTCAGGTCTTGAGGTCTATTTATATGCTTTCAACTCACTTGCCCAGTCGATTCTCCTAAATGAAAATGAAATTCAACTTCTCCTTTTGTTATGCGTTTCAAGGTCCCAGACAGCTTTTTACCCGAATCTGTTCTTGAACTATCAAGGGTTTTGATATTCTGACAATTTTTGTCTTATTCTGAGTTACTAAGGCTTTATATAGGCCACATGTTTTCCCCTCTTGAATAACATTTTTTTTTTTTTTTTTTTTTTTTTTTATTGCGGTGGCTCTTTTCTCTTTTACCTTCTTTACCAGATGAAATCCAAGAGAAAAAGGCACATCCATTACCCTGCTCCAACTTTTTCTCTAGAGGCAATTTTTGTTGGGATAGAAAAGTCATTTTGTAAGACAAATAAGCCTAACTCCCAAAGCCTAATGAGGCAACGATCTGTACAAGTAACTCCGACGTATTTTTATTATTATCAGTATTTTTTATTTCATTCACTTTTCTGTATTATACATTCTGTCAGTTCGGCTAACATTTACTGTTATAATAAAAAGTCACTGTATTACGTCACTTGTTTGTTTTTCGTTGTCGCCACTTTTAAAATTCCATGTCTTCAATTTCTAGTTTTTCCTTTCAATCAGTGTTTGGGGAGAAAGGCGTTATTCTCCTCTCTTTTATTCCATTTCTTCCTTTCGAATAAACTTTGAGAACTTAGGTACCTTGTCCAGTTAGCGTGGATACGAAAACCAAGTTTTCCATAAAAAAAAAGAATCTATTATGCATGATGGCACAGCTATCTCTTTGTGCTCTATTCACAAAAATATTTAATATCCCCACTATACATATATATAATAGATATATATATAATTATATATATTATATATTATATTTATAAGTATATATCTATCATAGATACTATATTTTTTTTTTTTTTTTTTTTTTTTCAAGAGGGTAGAGTGGTACTAAATGAAACAAAACAAATCTTCCACCCGGTTAAAAACGGTATATCTTCTTTTAACAATGTTATATTCTGTTCAGGTGAATGACTTTGGAAAATTAGACTAACAAGTCTCACGTCGAGTTAAAGAGGCACAGGCCAACAAAATGTAGACTAGCGGAACAAATGAAAATAAGATGTAGTGAATCTGTTAAGAAAAACTCATCTATAATTGGTCATAATTTTTTGCATAAAATAGTTTGCAAGGATGTCTCATATCAAAAACCTAATTCACAAAAGTTGGACTCGATTTCTTCCGTATTGATGATTTGATTTTGCTAAATTGTAATTGACTAGTTAGGAAAATTTAAAGAAGTCTCCTGCCGAGAGGCTAACTATGTATTTATTTTCCTGTTGTTACCGGAAATGTGATACTTACGTCAAAGGAAGGAAAGCAAGTTACTTTAACGAAAAGATTGCATGCATATCTATCAGTAAAGATTTTCCCAAAATTCCATTTAAACTTGATGCGAAGGAGAGAGTAGGCAATATCCTGGCTCTCCCCAGGAGAAAAATTATGAGAAACTTTTTAGGAAGTGAAAGGGAAGCCCCTCAGGCCCTTGGTTATTCAACCTCAGCAGAAAACATGAAATTTTGTGTAGGCTTCATTCTTACATATTCATTAAGTAAATAGTATTTGTGGGTACAGAAAGGTATTCAAGTACGAAATCTCATATGCAGTGCAGCTACGAAACTAGTCAGATGTATATTTTTGCATAATCATATTTATGAATTGTTTCCTAAGAATGAAATTACATAGACAAAAGGATCCTTTTCATACGTATGGAAACACGAGTACTCTGTTCATCTCTAATTCGGGTTTTTCTAGCAATTCATGTTTATTAAGGATCATGTGCCATGGCCTATAGTAGATTCACATCAACCGTGCATTTGATGTCTAGGTCAGTCCCTGACGACGCTCCTGATTGGCTGTTGATAAGCCAATCTCAGGGCTGGAAACTCTCAATCTCTCTCGAGAGAGTTCACAAAGGCAGGATGTATGTTCCACCTCTCTTTAGAGACGTCTTTCAAAAGTATCCCTATGGAGAGGTGGGACATACATCCTGCTATGTGAACTCTCGAAAGAGACTGGGAGCTTCCAGTCCCGTGATTGGCTTGTCAAAAGTCAATCAGGAGTGTCGTAGGGGACTGGCCTAGACATAAAATGCACGCTTGATGTGAATCTAGTATAGGAGAGAAACCTCTGTCTACTTTCATTACAATTTTCTTATAATTCCAATCAAAGCTAAATTTGTGATCAAGGTTCTTCTATTACGACTAACTTTTACTTAATTTGCTTCTAAATATGTCAAGAAATAATTTCTCCTTATGTACTATAGAGACTACCCATAGGTTATATATACTATATATGTATATGCACTATATATTCTGTTTATATATACATAATATACATATATATATATATATATATATATATATATATATATATATATATATATATATATATATATATATATATATATATATATATTGGTGGTCTTACACGTTAATTCTGTCCAGTTTGAACAACGGCCAGGCTCTTATAAAAAAAAAAGACACTGTCGTGAGAAAATTACTCTGCCTGAGTGACCCAAGAGTAAGGCACTTGCAATGAACTAGGAAAAATATTCACCCTAAATATCTCGTTAATTAGATTGGATATAGTTCTTGGAGACGGAGACGGACTTTGTAAGTATTACTCATTAGGTTAATTGACAAGAATGCTCGAAAGTATACAGGTTTTCAAAGCATTCTGAATTGGGCCATTTTATCAAAGTAAAAAAGAATAAGGAAATATATATACCACGCTATAATATAATAGAGAGATATATATATTATATAAGATATATAATATATATATATATCATTCTAATAAAAGGAGCCCATAAAAACACCAAAATGTAGAGAGAAAAGTACTATATTTCAGAGACTGCTGTCTCTCTCTTCAGGTATATGAATGAGAAAAGTTTACAGAAAAGGTGGTATTATACCAAGAGATTCGTCCACAAGTAAGCCAATTTAGGTCACCCCCGCTGATAATCTTCCTTTAATCTTCTTAAGCGTTTGTTGAATGAACACTGCGTCGACGATGTCCGATGTCCAATTCCCTTTTGAGATGTTCATTACCTGCTTCTCTTTTATTAAGGCCGATTCCATCATTTGACTCTTGTACGGCAGTTGCTGCTATAAATTACACGTGACATATTCCAGTTTATTCTATGGTTATGATTCATTTATAATGATTGAAATAAAAGCCGAGTTCTGTTGTCCATACCTAACTGACCGTTTGTGTTGTATTAATCTCTGGGGAAGTGATTTACCTGTAAATCGATGTAAGATTGGTCACAGTCCTGGCATGGGATCTCATATACCCCAGAGTCTTTGGCGATGTCTTTTGTTGGACGTTAATCAGGGATTTGGCTAAGGTATTTGGGTAGGTAAATGCAAAAGGGTTGGGATTTCCCAAGGGTGTGGTTACTCTCTTAATCGTCTCCAGGTGGGGAATTTTTATTTTATTGTTGGGTGTGTCTCTGGTCTTGTCTTTAGGGGGTCGGTAGAAAATTACGTTTGCTTTTTGAATTGCTTTCTCAATTATATGGTCAGGTATACTTTAAAGATGAAAGTTGCTTGCGAATTAGTTCAAATTCTTTTTCCAGGAAATCTGGGGAACAAATTCGTAAGGCTCTTAAGAGCCTTACGAATTTGTAGTATCCTGACCATATAATTGAGAAAGCAATTCAAAAAGCAAACGTAATTTTCTACCGACCCCCTAAAGACAAGACCAGAGACACACCCAACAATAAAATAAAAATTCCCCACCTGGAGACGATTAAGAGAGTAACTCACACCCTTGGGAAATCCAACCCCTTTTGCATTTACCTACCCAAATACCTTAGCCAAATCCCTGATTAACGTCCAACAAAAGACATCGCCCAAAGACTCTGGGGTATATGAGATCCCATGCCAGGACTGTGACCAATTCGTAAGGCTCTTAAGAGCCTTACGAATTTGTTCCCAGATTTCCTGGAAAAAGAATTTGAACTAATTCGCAAGCAACTTTCATCTTTAAAGTATCCTGACCAATAATTGAGAAAGCAATTTCAAAAAGCAAACGTAATTTTCCTACCGACCCCCTAAAGACAAGACCAGAGACACACCCAACAATAAAATAAAAATTCCCCACCTGGAGACGATTAAGAGAGTAACTCACACCCTTGGGAAATCCAACCCTTTTGCATTTACCTACCCAAATACCTTAGCCAAATCCCTGATTAACGTCCAACAAAAGACATCGCCCAAAGACTCTGGGGTATATGAGATCCCATGCCAGGACTGTGACCAATCTTACATCGGATTTACTGGTAAATCACTTCCCCAGAGATTAATACAACACAAACGGTCAGTTAGGTATGGACAACAGAACTCGGCTATTTTCAATCATATAAATGAACATAACCATAGAATAAACTGGAATATGTCACGTGTAATTTATAGCAGCAACTGCCGGTACAAGAGTCAAATGATGGAATCGGCCTTAATAAAAGAGAAGCAGGTAATGAACATCTCAAAAGGGAATTGGACATCGGACATCGTCGACGCAGTGTTCATTCAACCAACGCTTAAGAAGATTAAAGGAAGTTTATCAGCGGGGGTGACCTAAATTGGCTTACTTGTGGACGAATCTCTTGGTATAAATACCACCTTTTCTGTAAACTTTTCTCATTCATATACCTGAAGAGAGAGACAGCAGTCTCTGAAATATAGTACTTTTCTCTCTACATTTTGGTGTTTTTATGGGCTCCTTTTATTAGATGGAATTCTGTTGTTACAGAACACTTTTACCAGTCATATATATATATATATATATATCTATATATATATATATATATACACACATACACATACATACATACATATATAATATGTATGTGTGTGATATAACTAGGACGTACATTTCATTAAAAAACGCGTTATTTAATGATGTCATATTGAGTGAACAGAGATGAGAATGCTGAGGTGTATTATGGGAATGTCGCTGCTCGAGATATTGGAAAATTACGAAATAAGAAGGATAGGCTTAGTAAAGATTACAGAAGTAATATGAGAGTCACGATTGAGGTGGTATGGGCATATGGTGAAGATGAATGACGAGTGAGTGAGTGAAGATGGCTTGGGAAGGAACCTGTGAGAGGAAGATTGAGAGGGAGAGAGAGAATTAGAAAGCGAGATAGAAGTGAAGACGATATAGAGAGAAGAGGTTTGGTGAAGGATGATTCCCTTGATAGATGGCAGTGTAGAAGGCGCTTTGGGCAACAGACCCCTAAGTGTATGGAAACGGTGGGAAAGAAGGGGATTGTTATTTGTCACTAAAATGAATAGATAACACCAATAATCATATATATATATTATATATATATATATACATATATATATATATATATATATATATATATATATATATATTATATATATATATTGTAATATCATCTTAATTATTTCTTTGGTTTCTCTTAACGTAAGTTAATTTTTTTTTTTTTGTCTTTCAAGTCTCGAGAAAACTGCTTGTTGATTCTTTTCGACACTCAAGGGTTTTGGTTTTTTGTTGTTATAGTTTTATTTATCCGCTCGTTCCCCTCTTTTCATGTTCAACGAGTGGAGGATCGTCTTCGGTAATTGCCTCTTTCGCCTGATGGTTTTACCGCTGTCAAACGTACTTAATGTGGGAGAGGTTTTCATCATGGAAGGTTAATCGTTACGGTTCCCCGAAGGGAGGTTCAGCATCACCCATTTATACCGCACTCTTCGTCATTTTTTTTCTGCAACATTGCCTTCTGGCCACGGACAGGACTTGAGACGCTCGCTTTCACTTTTATAAAAACGCCAAGCTGCTGTTGGTGGTGAGGTTTGTCCCGTGCCCTCTTGTGCGAGTTTGTCTGTGGGCTTTCATTATTTTTGCCTCCGTATGACAAGGCCCAGACCTTGCATCGACGACGACGACGAGTGCCACTGCTGTATCCTCCGGGAATCGTCAGGAGCCTTCTGAGGCCGGAGAAGGGTGAGCATCCCCTTTTGCCCTTATATACTTTCCCCTTTACGTGAGTGGACTCATAAATGTTTTTGAGTGTTGCTGCCAAGCATCAAGTGGAGGCTCCCGCGAGAGCCTTGTAGACGGTTTCTTCGACTGAAGCAGTTTCAGTGAGATTTTGATATGATTTGATTGAACAATTAATTACGTATCGATTGGATGAACTAAGGTGTATCCTAATTATTTTTTTGTTGCTGTAAATTATAGTGTTAAGGAAAAGTCAGTTATTAGTATTAAGTTTCTTGGCTTTTTCTCCACCTATCGTGTACACGTGAGTGAGTTGATTTCGTTCTTCTACTGTGACATTTCTCTCTTACTCTGCGGTATAATAGTTAGGTAGGTAGTTTGAGGTATGTGAGGACAATTATTGTATATGCTTGGGTGCTTATTTTTCTAGTTCCTCAAGCAGGTTTTCGAGGACATTTTCTTTGAATTTTATTTGTGAATAAATAAGTGTAAATTTAGACATTTTCTTTTTTTGTCTCCCCCTTTGAGTGTTTCGTTACCTGAAGTCTTGTTGTTTATAGTAAATCTTTGTCTGGACTGGCAATTGATTTATTGAACGGAGGACCTGTTTTAAAAAAAAAAATAGAGTAATGACAATAATTTATTGTCTCTTAAAGAAAGTTCATAACAATATATATATATATATATAATATGACTGGTAAAAATGTTCTGTAACAACAGAGTTCCATCTAATAAAAGGAGCCCATAAAACACCAAAATAGAGAAAAATACTATATTTCAGAGACTGCTGTCTCCCTCTTCAGGTAGATGAATGAGAAAGTTCACAGAAAAGGTGGTATTTATACCAAGAGGTCCATCCCAAACAAGCCATTTTAAGTCACCCCCGCTGATAATCTTCCTCTAATCTTCTTAAGGGTTGGTTGAATGAAGACGTTGTCGATCGTGTCCGAAATCCATCCTCCTTTTGAGATGTCATTACCTGCCTCTCTTTATTAAGGCCGATTCCATCATTTGACTCTTGTACCGGCAGTTGCTGCTATAAATTACACGTGACAAATTCCAATTTATTCTATGGTTATGTTCATTTATATGGTTGAAAATAGCCGAGTTCTGTTGTCCATACCTCAACTGACCGTTTTTGTGTTGTATTAATCTCTGGGGAAGGGTATTTTCCTGTAAATCCGATGTAAGATTGGTCACAGTCCTGGCATGGGATTTCGTATACCCCAGAGTCCTTTGGAGATGTCTTTTGTTGGACGTTAATCAGGGATTTGGCTAAGGTGTTTGGGTAAGTAATACAAAAGGGTTCGATTTTCCGAGGGGGTTGGTTATTCTCTTAATCGTGTCCAGGTGGGGAATTATTATTTTATTTATTGGGTTCGGTATTCTCTGGTCTTGTCTTTAGGGGGTCGGTAGAAAATTACGTTAGCTTTGTGAATTGCTTTCTCAATTATATGGTCAGGATATTTTAAAGACGAAAGTTGCTTGCGAATTAGTTCAAATTCTTTTTCCAGGAATTTTGGGGAACAAATTCGTAAGGCTCTTAAGAACAAGTTACTAGCTACACCTATTTTGATAGAAATGTCATGATAGCTAAAGTAGTGAATGTATGAAAGTGAGAACGTGGTTTTCTGTATATGGTAAATTTGTATTCTGTCGTATCTCTGATTATTAAAACATCAAGAAAAGGAATTTTGTTGTCTGTTTCCCATTCAACTTTAAATTTGATGCTGGGCACTAATGTGTTTAATTTCGAGAGGAATTCATTGAAATTGCCCACCTATTATCCCAAAATGTTAGAATATCATCCACGTATCTCATCCACAGCATGTTTTTGGGTTTTATTGCATTTATTACTGTAGTTTCAAAGTATTCCATGTACAGATTGGCTAGAACAGGACTTAAAGGACTACCCATACTACACCCGAATTTTTGCTTGTAGAATGATTCCCCGAATGAAAATACGTTATTAGATGCACATAATTCAACTAGCTTTATTATTTTGTCAAGCGCCAATGGGAAATGATCTGAATAGGGGGATAATTTTACCCTTAAAAACTGAAGAACGTCCTGTACTGGTACTTTAGTGAACAAGGAATCGACATCAAGGCTTAAAAGTTTTATGTTGTGAAGTGGTATATGTGCTTCTCTGAATTTGTGACAAAAATCTTCCGAATGTTTAATGTGACTGGGAGAAAAAGTGCCTAAAAAAGGGGGAAAGGAGGCCAGCTAACCATTTAGAAAATTTTGTAATTGAAAGCACCGGCACATGAAACGATGGGTCTGAATGGAAGATTGTCTTTGTGAGTTTTGGGAAGGCCATAAAAAATAGGGTATTTAGGATTAATTACTTTAAATTTCTCTAATAGTTCAATACTCTTTTTGTCTTTGCCAATTAATCTTACTTTCCGAAAAAATTCTGTGGGAACGTTTTGGAGGGGATTTTTCGTCAGTTTTTCGTATGTGTTTGTGTTCGCTAAGGAGCTGGTTGATTTTGTCAAGGTAGAAGTCTTTGTCCATTATTACGATTTTGCCGTCTTTGTCGATCTACTTATTATAACATCTAACTTTTTTTAGCGAGTGGATGGCTATCATGAATCTGCGGGGAACAGGATATTTCTTATGTAAGTCAGTTAAAGCATTTAGAACACTCCTTTTAAAACATATCTCTTCACGGTTGTAGTTTTTGTCAGTATGAATTTATCAAAAGCCACTATGAAGTCTAGGTTGTTTTTGCGGTCTGGCATAAGGGCAAAGGATAAGCCTAAATTTAAAACTAAATGTTGGATTTCAGTAGGGGGGGTGTTGGATAAGTTTAAACTTTGTCTTGTTGCTCAAGATTATTCCATGCACTATTGTCTATTAGGTTATTTAACTTGCGTAGAAGTCTGTTGGAATGAGTCACGCTATTATAGGCAGCATGTCGGAACAGATGAAATCAGATACCTGTATATGTGGTCCGTAGTGAGGAGGCGAAGATTAGACTGGGTTCCATATATCACTCTGCGTAGTACGAAGATGTCGTTTTTCGTATCGGTGATCTTTCCTCCAGGAAAATCTTGTGTGAGAGAGGGAAGGGGTCCGATTGCAGAGTCCATCTCCCGAATCCGGTACATTTTTGCGGTAGTACTTGTTCTTTGAGGGGCATTCTTCTAAAAAAGTCGGGTTTTTGGTTTTTTCAGCCGGTGTAGTCTGATCAGTTCTTTTTCAAACTTGCGAAAAATTGGCTTGACTTCTGGAAGTGAGTGAAGAATCCTGGAAAGGCGGTTGAATTCCATAATGGGCTGAAAATGACTGGTAAAAAAAAAAAATGTTCTGTAACAACAGAGTTCCATCTAATAAAAGGAGCCCATAAAAACACCAAAAATAGAGAAAAAGTACTATATTTCAGAGACTGCTGTCTCCCTCGGTTCAGGTAGATGAATGAGAAAAGTTCACAGAAAAGGTGGTATTTATACCAAGAGGTCCATCCACAAACAAGCCATTTTAAGTCACCCCGCTGATAATCTTCCTCTAATCTTCTTAAGGGTTGGTTGAATGAAGACGTTGTCGATCGTGTCCGAAATCCATCCTCCTTTTGAGATGTTTCATTACCTGCCTCTCTTTTATTAAGGCCGATTCCATCATTTGACTCTTGTACCGGCAGTTGGAACTGCTATAAATTACAAGATTAGAGGAAGATTATCAGCGGGGGTGACTTAAAATGCTTGTTTTGTGGATGGACCTCTTGGTATAAATACCACCTTTTCTGTGAACTTTTTCCTCATTCATCTACCTGAAGAGGGAGACAGCAGTCTCTGAAATATAGTACTTTTTCTCTATTTTGGTGTTTTTATGGGCTCCTTTTATTAGATGGAACTCTGTGTTACAAGACATTTTTTACCAGTCATTTTCACCCCTTATGGAATTCAACCGCCTTTCCAGGATTCTTCACTCACTTCCAGAAGTCAAGCCAATTTTTCGCAAGTTTGAAAAAGAACTGATCAGACTACACCGGCTGAAAAACCAAAACACTTTTTAGAAGAATGCCTCAAAGAACAAGTACTACCAAAAATGTACGGGATTCGGGAGATGGACTCTGCAATCGGACCCCTTCCCCTCTCTCACACAGATTTTCCTGGAGGAAAGAATCACCGATACGAAAAACGACATCTTCGTACTACGCAGAGTGATATATGGAACCCAGTCTAATCTTCGCCTCCTCACTACGGACCACATACAGGTATCTGATTTCATTCTGTTCCGACATTGCTGCCTATAATAGCGTGACTCATTCCAACAGACTTCTACGCAAGTTGAAATAACAATAAAGACAATAGTGCATGGAATAATCTTGAGCAACAAGACAAAGTTTTAAACTTATCCAACACCCCCCTTACTGTAAATCAACATTTAGTTTTAAATTTAGGCTTATCCTTTGCCCTTATGCCAGACCGCAAAAACAACCTAGACTTCATAGTGGCTTTTGATAAATTCATATCTGACAAAAACTACAACCGTGAAGAGATATGTTTAAAAGGAGTGTTACTAAATGCTTTAAATGACCTACATAAGAAATATCCTGTCCCCGCAGATTCATGATAGCCATCCACTCGCTAAAAAAAGTTAGATGTTATAATAAGTAGATCCGACAAAGACGGCAAAATCGTAATAATGGACAAAGACTTCTACCTCAACAAAATCAACCAGCTCCTTAGTGACACAAACACTTATGAAAAACTGATGAAAATCCCCTCCAAAACGTTCCCACAGAATTTTTTCGGAAAGTAAGATTAATTGGCAAAGACAAAAAGAGTATTGAACTATTGAGAGAAATTTAAAGTAATTAATCCTAAATTACCCTATTTTTATGGCCTTCCCAAACTCACAAAGACAATCTTCCATTCAGACCCATCGTTTATCATGCCGGTGCTTTCAATTACAAAATTTCTAAATGGTTAGCTGGCCTCCTTTGCCCCTTTTTTAGGCACTTTTTCTCCCAGTCACATTAAACATTCGGAAGATTTTGTCACAAATTCAGAGAAGCACATATTACCACTTCACAACATAAAACTTTTAAGCCTTGATGTAGATTCCTTGTTCACTAAAGTACCAGTACAGGACGTTCTTCAGTTTTAAGGGTAAAATTATCCCCCTATTCAGATCATTTCCCATTTGGCGCTTGACAAAATAATAAAGCTAGTTGAATTATGTGCATCTATAACGTATTTTCATTCGGGGAATCATTCTACAAGCAAAAATTCGGGTGTAGTATGGGTAGTCCTTTAAGTCCTGTTCTAGCCAATCTGTACATGGAATACTTTGAAACTACAGTAATAAATGCAATAAAACCCAAAAACATGCTGTGGATGAGATACGTGGATGATATTCTAACAACTTTTGGGAATAATAGGTGGGCAATTTCAATGAATTCCTCTCGAAATTAAACACATTAGTGCCCAGCATCAAATTGAAAGTTGAATGGGAAACAGACAACAAAATTCCTTTTCTTGATGTTTTAATAATCAGAGATCGACAGAATACAAATTTACCATATACAGAAAACCAACGTTCTCACTTTCATACATTCACTACTTTAGCTATCATGACATTTCTATCAAAATAGGTGTAGCTAGTAACTTGTTCTTAAGAGCCTTACGAATTTGTTCCCCAGAATTCCTGGAAAAAGAATTTGAACTAATTCGCAAGCAACTTTCGTCTTTAAAATATCCTGTGAAAGCAATTCACAAAGCTAACGTAATTTTCTACCGACCCCCTAAAGACAAGACCAGAGATACACCCAACAATAAAATAATAATTCCCCACCTGGACACGATTAAGAGAATAACCAACCCCCTCGGAAAATCGAACCCTTTTGTATTTACTTACCCAAACACCTTAGCCAAATCCCTGATTAACGTCCAACAAAAGACATCTCCAAAGGACTCTGGGGTATACGAAATCCCATGCCAGGACTGTGACGCCAATCTTACAATCGATTTACATGGTAAATTCCCTTCCCCCAGAGATATTAATACAACACAACGGTCAGTTAGGTATGGACAACAGAACTCGGCTATTTTCAACCATATAAATGAACATAAACCATAGAATAAATTGGAATTTGTCACGTGTAATTTATAGCAGCAACTGCCGGTACAAGAGTCAAATGATGGAATCGGCCTTAATAAAAGAGAGGCAGGTAATGAACATCTCAAAAGGAGGATGGATTTCGGACACGATCGACAACGTCTTCATTCAACCAACCCTTAAGAAGAGATTAGAGGAAGATTATCAGCGGGGGTGACTTAAAATGGCTTGTTTGTGGATGGACCTCTTGGTATAAATACCACCTTTTCTGTGACTTTTCTCATTCATCTACCTGAAGAGGGAAGACAGCAGTCTCTGAAACATATAGTATTTTTTCTCTTTTTGGTGTTTTTATGGGCTCCTTTTATTAGATATATAATATAATATATATATATATATATATATATATATATATTATATATATATATATATAAAGAGAGAGAAATAGAGCGTCTTTGCATATATATATTAATATATTTATATATTTATGTTGATATACCTAAGTAAAGTTTTAACTTCAACTCTGACCTTGATACTTGAGATCATAGCGTTGGGTTTAGGGTGGAAGTTCCAAAGGCGCATATATAGGTACCAGGAGAATTCTCAGAAAGCTGTCTTCAACATTATGTAAGGAAATTTTCCTTTATTTTTCTGGTAATCTCGGATGTTGGTTTTCATAACATCCTGTTATGGTCTTGTTTGTTTTTGTTATTTACACTGATGTAACGGTTTGTTCTCCCCTCGTTGCGCTTTCCTGCGTGCTCATAATTTATGTATAGAAGTACAAAGG
>NC_061109.1:93035105-93037605 GCF_015104395.2 Macrobrachium nipponense | reverse complement strand
TGATCAGTAAAGTTCCATAGTCTAAGATAATGATAATTTCAGAGGTCTGGTCACATAATCGTAAATATATCCAGCAAGTACATACTTTGATATTGCGCTCAAGACTACAGGAGCATATGATTTTTAATTCTTTAAGCAAGTAAACGTTTCTTAAGTGTTCTTTTATCTTTAGTTGGTTAAACTTCATTTAGAATTTTAGCCGAACTCACAAAATACTCATCGACTACCTCCGCAGTAGCACTATCTGCAGATCTTTAACTGTATTTTCCACGATCTGTCTTCTTTCGTCTATTATAGATTTTTATTTTTACCAACGTCACAATCTCCGTTATACATTATAAAGATTTCGCCATAAATAACTCCACTTTGCCCCCTATAGTTCACAAAGACTTGATAACTACATGATTCTCTTTGAAGGTTTCTATTATGTGAGATATAATTCTGTGAAATAGTAGCTGCATAAGACCAAATTATGCAATTTCTTTCTATTGGGTATCGACTTTTATTTCCTGGAATTAAATTAATATCAATTTCTACCCTCGCTTTTCACATATGTGGCAGCAAATCATTAAGTACATGATGAAAGCAATATTAGCTGCAAATTATACAAATTGATATGATTACTCTCTCTCTCTCTCTCTCTCTCTCTCTCTCTCTCGTCTCTCTCTCATCTCTCTCTCTGCTCTCTCTCTCTCTCTAATATATATATATATATATATATATGTATAATATATATATATATATATATATATATATATATATATATATATATATATGTTTGTCTGTGGGTGTGTGCGTGTGAGAGAGAGAGAGACGAGAGAGAGAGGAGAAGAGAGAGAGTATAATCATACTCATTTGCATATTTGCTGCTAATAATATTCACTGGATTATTTATTAAGAGGAGGGTTGAAAAGACAGAGAGAGAGAGAGAGAGAGAGAGAGAGAGAGAGAGAGAGAGAGAGAGAGAAAGAGAGAGATTCCATATATATGTTTATGAATGGGAGGTTTCCCAAGAAGTTTTGGAAGGTCTACAGCCAGCATTCTTATCGCAGTGAATTCTAATAATATAGTAGCTTTTCATAGAGGATATGTCATTCACCCGAAATATGTAAATTGGGCTCACCTTCGCGACTGTTCTTAGAATAATTACCCCTTAGGTAGATTTATATAAATATTTTCAATTAAAAATAACGTTAATGAAACAACTGAATTAGCCCAGGTCTTTCGGCAATTACTTGTTATTGCATGCATCCAGCGTTCGATTGATATAACTTCAGTGTTAAAAGCTTGGTTATGTAGTATTATCGCAAAAGGAGTATCATATTAATTGCTCTGTTTACAACGCAGTATATGATGTAGCATTTAGGTGTATAAAATTTAATTGGGCCTAATAGTTCATTGTATGCTAGGACACAAATCATTAAAAATGATTGTCATTTCTAAATAGGCTGAAGTTTCTAAAATGTTAGTTTTAACCATGGCATTTTAGTCTCATGTTTAAAATGTATTTTTATACGTCTGTCAATAACAGTATAATAATTATGGACCTCTTCATCAATATGCTTTTCAATTGTAAGTGAAATTAGCTTCCAACTAAACTTTTTTTTTTTTTTATCCAAGCGATGATTGCTGTATAAGGTATTATTAAAGAATAAAAGCAAGTGCGCACATCTGGCGTCCGTGGATATGGGGGTTTCATGGGAAATATATGTTTATTTATATATATAATTATATTTACATTATGCATAATGTATATATTTATATATATGATGTATATATTTATATATATATGTATATATTTATATATATATATATATATGTGTGTGTGTGTGTGTGTGTGTGTGTGTGTGTGTGTGTGTGTGTTTGGAAACACAGTCAATAGGAGTTCGCGTCCTCCTTCAGGGATTAAATGAAGTTAAACAAGAGATGAACTGGGTACAACCTTTAATTCTTTCCTCTTTATGACGTTCAGTATTGTTCCGAATCATCTGACTACTTTTTATCAATTTTATATATATATATATATAATATATATATATATATATATATATATATATATATATATATATTATAAAACCTAATGCATTGGATTCAGGACTACCTTCAAACTATTTTCCCGTTGATGAAAAGCAATTTTCGTACAAATAAGGTAACTTTGTACACGGATTATGTCTACTTGTTTCTGTTATTATCTATTATAGTTCTGCAATATATAATTTTCAGCAACCTGCGGTTACCTTACCCGAATTGCGGGCAACCTGTTCAAGTCAAATAATGTGTGTGTGTATGTATGTATGCCTATGTGTGCGTGTGCATGCGTGAGCGTGCATTTGTGTATGCTATTTCAATAACTATGTAGTGCACTGGTTGCTTACGATTCGTGCGCTTGATAATTTACATGCTTAAGAAGTCTGCCAACAGATCAATGTCTTGCTGTGGTATTTTCCAAAACTCATGGCTGTTTTTCTTTTTTAGTCATGTCATTTAAATTTTCCATTCA
>NC_061109.1:93017605-93030105 GCF_015104395.2 Macrobrachium nipponense | reverse complement strand
GTAAATAGACATTTGAGATGTTTTTCAAAAGGATTTGTAAGCAATTTTCAAGGAATTATGATTACACTGATTGAAAACATTGTATGTATGCTGAAAGGAAAGCACTAAATATTAAAAGTTCCTATAAAATGATGTGTTATCTTGGTAACATATTGGAATGAATAATTTCACTTCATGTAAAGATTTTAAGCTTGATGACATTGTTCTATAAATAAATAAAATAGGCAGTCTACCAATTAATATTTTTTAGCATACCAGAAATAATGAGAATTTCACTATTTTCTGATGCATTGTAATTTACAATCATCAATATTTTGGTATCATAACAATTGCTTAAACCACGACGAAGTCACCAATGATTCAGAAATAAATAGCCTGCATGATAGGCATTGTTCGGCACTGAATAGGCCAAGCTCCAAAGCTCTTTCAGAATAATGGTATATCTTGTTTAACCTTGAAATTATTTAACTTTAAGCAATGCAAAACATTAACATACTTCTTCAACAAGTATTTTTTTATAGTGCATGCGGGTGTGTCCGAGCAGTTTATTACAGTCTTTACAATTCAAATGAAGTGAATAGCACGAATCCGGGACTAGCAGTATATGGAAATAACTAAAATATTTAGAAAGTGTGGCCACACTTATGAATAAAAAGTTTAAGATGATAATAATATAATAATAATAATAATAATAATAATAATAATAATAATAATAATAATAATAATAATAATAATAATAATAATAATATTGGAAGGAAACCCTCTTTCAAACAAGTCTTATTGAAAGATATTTTCGCATCAGCTGCATTTAACTTGCATTTAGTCTTCTTTAATTTTCTAATAATTGCCTTCTCTCTGCTATTACAACTGGAGAGTATTGTGCTGATATTACTCATCAGGAGGAGTCAATTTCAGGGATATTGCTTACAAATTTATTTGTCACAATAAATAGATAAACAAATAGGTCAAAATATGACGAATTAGTGGCCAACGTTTCTCTCTCTTAGTATCATCCGAGCATGATCACGGCAGTGGGTCGGAGCAGACTGTAGGTGCTTTCAAGATTTACTCAATAGATAGTGACAGGTCAGCAGGGGTCAACCGCTTACTGAGTTTTCATTGGTTTGTGGCGCAATGCGTTCCTGCTATTGGTTGAAGAAAGTTTTATTCAAGACACTTCTCGTCGTTGAAGGTCTCGCTGTTGCAGCCTAGCAGACCGTCGAGGCTGGGGCATGACTTCCCTGGGCGTTGTGTCACGACGGCTCGCGTTGTCATTGGCTGCTGTGCTGCTTGTCTCATCTGGTATTCTTTAATCCTGGGTGTCGCTCGGTCTGGTATTACTTGTACTATTATTCATACACATAGGTCTCCTTAAGTTGGTGGGGAGGAAGAGCACTTCCTGCGTCGTATTTAATGAGGGCTTCTCTTGCTGTATGAGGAGTGCCTCGAGCAGTCGCAAACGTCGCTGGTCAAGAGCCCTCCCTGTTATCTTAATATTCTTGATAATACCGTCGCGGGAGATAGCTTCTTGGTGTGCTGTCATGATATGGTTTTTAATTGCTCCTTCTTGTGCGTGGCAGCAAATCCTCTTGGACAGTTTCATAGAAGTCATATCAACGTAAGAGCCGGGACATCCAAGGACGGGAAGTAAGAATTAGTAGACTACAGTCGACTTTTTCAGGAGGTCTCTTAATGGGGGCGTCGGGTTGTTCTTCATAATAAGGTCCCGGGTACGTCGATTTTGGTAATAAATTACAAGTTCGAGTTTTTTGTCGGCTTCGGCCAACGCGGAATTAGAGGAATTTATTTCTGGTGATAGAAATTCATTTCTCTATATAATGTGGTTTGGATCCCACAATAAGCTGTAGGTCCCGTTGATAGGTGACTAGTTGGTTCCTAGCCACGTAAAAATACCCAATCCTTCGGGCCAGCCACAGGAGAGCTGTTAATCATCTCAGTGGTCTGGTTAAACTAAGATATACATACCTGTTCCATTTAACGCTTGGTCTAAAACAGACCTGTGAGTCGTAAGAAGTGGTACGATTTCATTTTTTTTTTTTTATCAGCTTTAATGATTGTTGACCCAAACATTAAACTGTATTTTCCAGTCTCTGAATTATAACATAACAACATTTTTATAAATAAATGATGAAAAGTATTTACATGCATGTTTAGAATTGTAACACAGCTTAGATATTCCCTGGGTTGGTGAAGTTCATTGATAGTTATCGGCAAGTAGACAGTGCTGTCGTTATAGCATTTAGATTTCATTTTTAATCACATATTTAAACTGATCGTCAATTGCTTTGACAGAGTTATGACCTTGGAAAAAAAATTATTTGCAACCAAACACAGACATATTTCTAAATATAATATTATCTGCCAAAACACAATAGCATTTCACTTGGTTACCAATTTTCAACCCCATGCCACACCAAATGCTTCGGTAAATTGCGTAATATTTCTCCCTTTTTTTTATATAATTGTTTTACGATTTCACCGATATGGTAACATTAGAAGTGGTGAGGTTTGAATCATTCGGCGACCTTCAGTTCTTCAGCGAGCTGTAAACCTACCAGATATTGATTTGAAAGTTTTTAATCCTGAAGTTGCAAAATATGACATTTGCCTCTAATAACTACGACCAATTTTTTACGAGGTTTTCTATGATTTCAAACAGATTTTGTGATAAGAACAATGACTTTTGAGGCAATTGGAATTCTTTGCAGGCAAGAAGCTGACTAGCTGCCGTACACAGACTAGCTTTAGCTAGTATCACTATTATTTACCAAAATTTAACCTCTTTATATTTACTGGAAGCACGCGCTTTGGGGCTGTCGGCCAAGTTATGTTGATTTACTCAATCCTTCCCTTTTATCCCTTATAATTTAACGATGGCCTGTGATTATTATGTATATATATCAAATACCTCATAGTATCGTAAGAACTCGTAAATTAATGAACTATCTTCGACGTTGTGACATCGTAATAAAAAAGGAGGATATCAGTAACTTCTGAAAAATTCCTAATTGATTTTCCAGGTGTGGAAACAGGATCAGCTAATTGAAGCCCTCACATTATTGGCTCTCGAAGTCTTAGGCTCTTCCTCTTTATGAGGACAGCAGCTGTTTGGGATTAGAACGCACAACGCTATTCACTGTAGGACTGGTGATTGATGTTATGGATTTCGTGAGACAGAGAGCGTGAATACTGCCAAAACCAGGGGAAGTTGGGATTCTGTTGTTGTTGTTGTTGTTGTTAGATGTAGATGGACTTGTGCCATCAATGGCTCTGTTGTTCTTGTTATCCGGTATTGGAAAGAATAGATGCCAGATGGACAGTTACTGCAACAAAGACCGAAGTTTTGTTTCTTGCTTGGCCGCAATAAGCCTAAACACTTCCAGTCGCTAAATATTGGATACCAGCACCTATACTCTGTTTTTTTTCATCTGTCCATCCGCCTGTGGTGTTTTTGTATGTTAACACTGCGTCCCGGGCTTTAGACAGTTACATTCAGCTTACATTCAACGATTATAATAATATCCTATTTCGAATATTAACGGTGTAATTCGCATACAGTAAATTATTAAAACACTTTTCAGTTGCAAATGTACACCCAGATATCCTTTTATTTACCTAAAACTTACACATAGCGTAATTATCTAAAGCCCGGGACGCAGTGTTACCATACAAAAATACCACAGGTGGATGGACAGATGAAAAAAAACAAGTATAGTTGGATCATAATATTTTTTCAAGTTTTACACCCTGCGTTTCATAAGGCAGGTTATCATCGAATTTGCTTTAGATTTTTACGGAAAGAGTACCTCTTAATTTACATTATTTTCCAATTGCCAGGAAGTCATTCATAAAATAGCATGAATTGTCATGTCCCATTTTACCATTGGATTAGAAGACCCTAAGGATATTTCTTAGGAAAAGCAGCTTTGTTCAAAAGCTTTATGTACCTGGGAAAATGAGCCAAGATAATACAGCACTATCGTCATTGAATTGTGGTGTACTGATACTTTATTCTTTGTTCGTGACACGAGATATCAGTATCGAAGATTCTTTTATATCATGTATAAAACGCCAAACAGAATTTATGTGATTGTATTTCTGACGACTGTTCGATCATTATTGTCTTATGACTAGCAACCAGGAATCTGACATCCAGCGTTCATTGGACATCGGATCCTGTTAACAGATTAAGGATGTCCAGTATTTTTTTTTCATCATAACGCTTGATTAAAGTCCTCGAAATTGTAATTAAAAAAAGTACACAGCGAATTGGAACTTAGTGTAGCATTGCAAACCCTTTAGCCAGAATTTGCCATATTTCACATCATATTTTTTCATTTTATACAGATACTACACTTGATTTATAATTATATTTAGGGATATTTATTATCCTAAGGGAAAAAAACAAGTTGATTTGGAGGTAACAAGATTACGGACGTGGCATCCATTCTGGAAATGAATATCCCTGTACCTCAAAAACGAAAGTTAGCGGGATTTACCGACAAAGCAGAAACTGCAGCTTATTGATTTAGGAAATAACCCAGCCAGATGGACCAGCGTAACTAAAAATGTTTTGTCCTTTGTTTCATACTAAGCAATTTCATATATGGCTGAGATACTCAATTCGGATACCTGAGATACGGGACTGTTTGATTTTGTAGACGTCTGAGTAGGTAGATACGGAAGGGTTTGGAAAAAAATTATCTTCTTTGTCTGAATTCATGCCATTCGAGTTTAAGAATCATATTAATGACACAATTTACATTTTATTGAGCAGAACACTTTGGCATAACTCTGAACGACAACTGATAAACATTCTCTCTCTCTGTATGATAAATTCGTAAAGTAACTAAGCCTGCGGGCATAACCAGCCCCGTTTCGCGGATAGAACTAGCTCTTGTGTCAGGGAATCCCTTCCCACCCCCATCCCCTTCGGAGGGAGGGAGGTAGGGTGAAATCCCATTATAAACCATATTAGGGGTCACCACTATAACCCTGGCAAGTTTCATTCCCATCGGACCAGCCGTTTGGCTGTGATCGAATGACTGACGGGACGGTTGGACAGACATAATGCCCATTTTAGTAAGATTGTATACAGGACAATATTATGCTTATTTTTTTCTCTGTGAAATTGTCTTGATTTTTATAATATACCGTTACCTTCAAATGGACTATATGCGTTAAAGTATGCTTGCCATAGTTTATTTTTAAGTAGTTCATGTAGGTTTATGTAAAAACCTACATTAGTATGGATTACCAACTCTTTAGTATCTCTTTGTTTGTCTGCAATTAAAATAATCAAGATTCCATTTGCTTCTTCGACTTCTGTAGACATTTTAAATTTCGTGCTTGTCAACAATTTTGCAAATGACTGTAGATTTTAAATTCATCTTTTATCTTTTTGTGAAAAGTATCAGTTATAACTATTCAAAGTAAAAAATAAAAAAAAGTTTTCACACGAAATGTCTCATTCCTCTGGTCACTCTTGAACTTGTTCTAAGTCACCTCACTTAATACTTTGTACCTTAATAACAATTCAAAAAAGAAACAAATATTAATAGATATGCCAGATCGGAATAAATGCATTTTGATGCTCGAATGCTCTCTCTCTCTCTCTCTCTCTCTCTCTCTCTCTCTCTCTCTCTCTCTCTCTCTCTCTCTAACAGAAAGCACCATACTTTTTTAAGTTGGTGCAGTTCAATCAGAGGCTTTGAAAAAAGTTGTTTTCAGGCCAGCAGATTTAGCGATACTTTTTCTTGTACGGTTGATGGCATTTTTTTTTTCTTTTTCATTTCAACATCAAATTCCATGTTACTTATACTTTCTTAAACATAAAACAAAAAATGCTTCCTTTCAAGAAATTTCCATCATTTTGACAGATTAGCCAAGAAGTGATGATTGTTAGGTAATATACTTTGAACATTCCTCAGTTTTACTTTAACAAAAATGATATTATCGTAATAAAAAAAACTCTAGTGGTTGACGCATAGAGTTTCCCGCAAAATTATAAATCTTCGATTATTTCTTATACCAAAGTTTTCCAGGGTACGGGAACCTTTCAGTGCGGATGGAAGTATAGATTTATAAAGAAGCAGGAAGGAATTTACCTATAGATAACAAAGTATATGCTTTGAACATACGCTGTGGTAATGTTTCTGGTAGAATTCTAAATTTTAAAATTTATTAACTTTGGAATATTTGTGCCTTTAATATATTTATCTCTTATTTTTTTGTAGGGTTTCTCTAATTCAAGAGGATTTTCAAATGTTTTACGCTTGTAATGTGAACATTACATTTTATAAATTTTGCCATCAAAATTGCCGTGTAACAAGTTTACTTTTTAATTTTAGTCTTACGATCTATTTTCATGATAATGTTTTTCTATGTCTCCGAAAACATTTTAGTCACCAAATTTTTTTTTGAATTTTGTTGGTTCGAAGTGCAAGATACTTTTATTTCCTAGATCTGAAAAAATCTTATGGGAAGGCAGTCCTTTCATCCTCTCCTCCTCTGAGATTTAATATCCTTTTACGTCTTTTTCCTGGAGCGTTGATGAATTTTAGTACGGTTCATCCATCAGCTGTTGATTTTTGCCGAGAGCAATCAGAGACAAAAAGAATTCGTAATTAGTCTGATGATTTTTCCTTCTCTGTTGAAGCGAATGCTTAATACTGCCTCTTGTTTAAAAATGGACGTGGGCGTAATGCGATAATGGAGTGTTAAATGGAAACACCAGCGAGTTTAATGCTTTATGGGGGTTTTATCTAGAGACATCTGCAGTGGGGAAATTTTATTCTTTTTTGCAAAGCCATTTTATTTATAAGACAGAAGTATCAAAGGTGAGAATGAAACTTTTTATTCATGAGAAATATTAGATGGTGGCTTTCGAGAAGAAAGGAAAACACTCAAAGGTGAGAATGAAACTTTTTATCCATGGGAAATATTAGATGGTAGCTTTCGAGAAGAAAGGAAAACACACTTATTTCCCTGGAGAAAGTCCATTTTTCCCCCTCAATATTAGGAGGTGCTCAATATTTGTCAAAGGAAAAGAAAATACGGAGCGCCCTGTTTATGATGTTTTTGTTAGACAAGTTTATTTGGGATGTTTTTTATCCAATCATATGTGTATATTTGCTACATGGTTTGTCTTTTTCTTTTTTTTTCTTTTTTTTAAATCAAAAAGAAAAAGTTAAATAAAATCATGAAAATACCTAAGTATACTAAAAGCGATGAGTAAGCATTGAGTACTCTTTGCCTGGGAACAACATGCTCCTTTTACTAGCTGTATTTTTTGCATTCTTTCAGTGTAAAGTTCTGTAGCGAAGGCGTGAATAAGAAGCTGCGTCTACAAACTTACTGATTTATTCAGACAACAAACAGAGCGGAAATGTAGTGCCTGACTGCCGCGTGTGGTGATGTTCTCAGACCCCGTAAGACCCAACTCCCACCTTGACATCGGGCAGTGATTGATGCTTTCAACGACTGGTGTAGCCTTTCGATGATGCAATTAGCTTCTGGATTATCTTTGTCCCCAAACTATCTGTGAGGCCATTCTATAAGTCGGATGTGAAGTTTGTCCTTTTGTTGCTCATGATGATCTGCAGGACTGTGTGTGTGCCAACGTATCCGAAGAGAGCTTGCACACAACTCTCCGCCATCTGTTGCCGTATTGACATTGCTTCAGGCTACCTGTTATTTTTGTTGGTGATGGTGAACAGGTATATGTACCCCTCAGAGGGGGTAGAGGCCCCACTATGTTGACGTGGAAGTGGGTCACTCAGTGGTGTGTTGTGTGGAACTCTTGTATTCTGCTCCCTACATGTCTTGTGACTTTTGACGTCGGACACAGAATGCATTTTCTTGGCCAGATGTACTGCTCTGCTAAAATTCAGGCAATCGACTGGCTTGATGGGTGGGACAACTTGTGGGTGAAGGAAAAAGCCTTAATTCTCAGGTTATTTGGTAGGTAGTGTCAAGGGCATCCAGTATTGTTTCACAAGCCATTGTCGTCTCTCCATTATTGATTGGCAGGTCACTCCGTGTAAGGAGAAGGTTGTCCCACTGCAGTGGCTGTAGGTCCACATCGTCTCTGCACCTCTGCTATTCTGGGATAGGCTATCCCTAGCTGAATGGTGTTGGCACAGTTTTGTGAAAGTGTGTCTGCTGCGGTGTTTGCTTAACCCTTCAAATACTTGATGGTGCAGGAGTGTTTAATTATTGCTGTTAGATGTTGCTGTTGTTATGCTGACTATGCATCTGTTGTCTTTGTGAAAGCATGCACCAAGGGTTGATGGTTTGTTTATACAATGAACTGTCATCCTTCGAACATGTGGCAGAAGTGACGGAAGGCTTTGTGGACTGCTAGGAGCTCCCTGTCAAAGGTTGAGTACTTTTGCTCCGCTGATGTTAACTTTTTGCTGAAGAACGCCAGCGGACGATGACCACCATCTGTGTCCCGCTCAAGTACGGCACCCATCGCCGTATTACTCGGGTCTGGTATCAGAATAAAGGACCTATGGGGTAGAAGAATTATTAATGTGGCTGCAGAGTTTATTGCTTGTTTTGCTGAAAGAAATTCATTATCCTGATCTTCTGACCAACATATTATTTTGGTTTTCCTTGTAGGAATTGGTAGATTGGACTTGGGATTTTAACAGTATTTGGGATAAATCTGTGATAATAATTAAGTAGGCCTGGAAATTCCTGTACTGCTTTAATTGTTGTTGGTTTTGGGAAGTCGGCAATTGCTTTCACTTTCTCTGGTAGGGGTTTAATGTTGACTGGGCTTACTTGATATCCCAGGAATTCCACCGTTTTCTTTGAGTCAGTTTTTTTTTCAGTATTTACAGTACCTTTTTGACATCCTTAACGTGCTGCTTGAGGTTGGGGCTGAATATGAGGATGTTGTTGATGTAGACCACACAGGAGAGAAGGTTGCCAAGCAGTTTGTCCATAAATCTTTGGATGGTTGAGCATGTAAGTGCCGAATTATCCTTTGCTACTGAAGCTTGGAATTATCCCTTCAGTAGGTCTATTTTATTGAAGATCTTTGCTCCATTCATGTCATTGGTTGTGTCTGGTATGTTCAACAACAGCTGTCTTTTAGCTTCGTTTTTGACATTTAGTTGCCAGTAGTCTCCAAACAGGCGCCATGGTCTGTCGGATTTTGGTATTGTGAAGGGAGGATTCCCATATACCTGCCTTCTCCATTTCCTTCGACATTTGTTTGACGCATGCAAGTTTCTCTGGGTCTAACTGTCTGAAGCATGAGTGGGTTGGGGGGTCTTTCTTTTCTATATGGTGCTGGATGTTGTGTTTTGCTGGTTTGGTTAATTTGTGTTGAAGGTCATCTTTGAAAACCTCTTGGTAGTCTTGTAGAAGTCGGCATAGTTCTGGTGGTGGGGTAGCTGCTGCAGTGGGGCATGTTTGTCATCTTTGCTGCGGTGACAGTGAGGTGGTGGGTTGTTTGCGTAGCTGTTAATGAGACAATACAATTGTTTTTGGGATCAGTTGTTTTGATGCTATGTCCACTATCAGGTTGTGTGCCATTAGGAAGTCTGCTCATAAAAATGCTATCCACACATCTGCAGTGATGAAGGTCAAACTGTAGTCTTTCCCATTGTGCGACACATTCATATTCCACTTCCCATACATCTTGAATGGTGCTCCGCTGGTGGTGGATATGTGGAGGTTGGTGGGTAAGGTGACATTGATTCATTCTGTGTTTGACCTTTCATTCCTGACGAAGAAGAAGATGTGGAGCCCTTCCGGTCATATCTGGAAGAAAGATAGCAGTAAGCAGGCTCAACTTCTCTTATGAGGTAACCAGTCTGCTCACTGCTGACATTTAGTTGGTTGGGTGATGGATGTGACCCTCTTGCATGTTTTTTTAAAACAGGCAGCCTTTGTCACATTTGTAGCCCTTCTTCCCAAATATCCAATGGAAGTAGCACATTCTGTCAGGTGGTTTGCTTTTCTTCTGTCTCGTTTTCCCTTTGGTGAATTGTGGAAGCATTGGGCATGGCCACCGCTGTAGGGTTCACTCAGGTTGGCTGTCTGTGGTGGGGAGTGTTATGAGCTGTAGACGTGATGGCCGCTCGTCTCCATGGCTGTCCCCGCGTTGTTCATGAATTTTGTGGCTCTTAGGGCAGGTGGCCTGCTGACGGATGACTTCAGCTGGTCCTTCAGTAGTTTGTAGGTGATGGGTTTGAAGTTCTGTGATCCACCCTGCGACTTGCTCAAAAATGTCATCAGGCAGGAATTTGAGGACAGCATCTGCTTTGCATACTGTGGAGGAAACTATCCTTGATCAGAAGATTGTCTCCTCCCTGAAGAACTAATCATCTGGGTTGTGGGGCGTGAAATGGGACAGACTTATGGAGGCGGCCAGGGTGGTGTTGCTGGAGAGGCTGGCATCATATGGGTTGGCTGGGCTGGTCATGTCTATGGTCACCAATATAGTAAAGGCATGAGGAAGAAGCTGCATTTACAAACTTACAGATTTATTTAATACCTGACATTGAGCAAACAAAACAGAGGTCACATCACGATCACTTGTGTGTGTTGAAGGATGGAAAGATTCATATAAAGCAATGTACAAGACATGGCCGAAGCTATGGTGCATGTGGCTGAAATGCTGACATTGTAATGGTAATACATATGACAATAATATAAATTAAATTATATTTACACTAGATGCATGACATATGCTGCAGTTCTTGTATAGTATGTCAGGCTCACAAAGATGTTTGTTGTGAGGAGATTACCCGGCTAGGTAAGATGGAGGTTTGTGGGTCTACTTGGGACCCTACAGTCCAATGACTTGATGTTATACAAGCTAGCCTTCATCATCTTGAAATAGTCTAAGGGAACCCATGTGCTGTCAATCTAAAAAGTAAGATACTACTCAGGTGCACCACTGAAGGACAGATCGATTGTAAAGGTCAATGTGCGGTACAAAACATTTGTCTAAGAGCCAATTTCAGAAGCAACAAGTGTAAGTCTGTTTTACACTGGGCTTGACTGCATGCTGCATACGTAAGATTCATCACCAACTCCTCCCAAATTCTTGTTAGCCCCGCCTACTGGAGTGCTCATTAGGACTCACGTTGCACCACTAATTCATCAAGGCGAGCTTGATGATTGAAGTCTGACTCAGACAATCCGCCGACGACGAATCACCAGTAATCTTTCAGCTATCATCCGGTTCTCTATTATACTGTATCGCCGTGGAATTGAAGCGAGAAGAGATCAATTGAGTATTAACAGTATTGTCCATGTTTATGGAATGTAACGATAGGGATGAACGTGATAGTCAGGAAAATAATGCTACCGGTCACAGCACTCAGGTAGTGTAAGGCAGTACGCGCTATGCAGCACGTTACGTCACCCAGGTGGGCTGCATATGCTCACAGAGGTGACTTATGAAGCGCGCTGTGAAGCCTAGGGTAACTTCACCTTTAGAGAGTCATTAACAATACCTTTTGTGGTCAGTATTGGAATCGGTAATAACAAAACAAGAACATTCGGTAAGGTAAACCGGGAAAAGTTCGCATGTTACGGTTTACTTTGTACACCTTCTTCGATGACACAGTGGAATATTTTAATTTCAGTCTCAATCACACAAAAGTTTCTAAACAACACTTAAACTCAAGCGTGAACTGTGCTCTTCGTTGTGAAGTTTGTGATCCTTTTATTTTTAACTACACTAAAAAAAATGATCGGGTATGTCAAACCAACGCGATGACAGACTTATTTGAAATAAAGTAATAATGTATAATGTAAAAAATAAAAGTCTTCCTCGTGTTAACCAGTTTTATTGTAGTATTTTTTGTACTTACAAAGAATGCAATACTTATTGTTATTTTATGTTTTAGACTGTGTACCATTTATTATTTTTTCTTTAAAATGAAACTGTTGTGTTGCATTTCCATTTGACCTCGAAAACATCGTAGCGTACTTAGTAATGCATACCGTGAAGATGCCAACTTCTTTTTCATACTTCACTTTGAAAACAGTTTACTCGCTTTTTAATCGTGTATTTATCTTAGAACGAAGATCAGAATGAATTCTAATAATTCAGATATTTAGGGTATTTCGTAGTTTATTTTCTTTCTCACTGGCAGTATTTTGAATCTATGCCATATCAGTAGTTTTGTCATTTTATTTTCATTAAATTAGTTTGTTTCTTATTAGTATGATTATCATCCAAATATAGTATTATTATGATTATCATCCAAATATAGTATATGGGCATCACTCATAAATAAGGGAAAGGGAAAAGATGGAAAATCAGTGGAGCATCCAGGAGGATTAATCATTCCAAAAGAAAAATGGAACGAAATTTGTTGCAGCAAATCAGCTCTAATCTCTTTTCATTTCTCCTTGAAAAGTTCTTTAAGACATCTTAAGCCTGGCTTTTATCTCGTTAGCTTTGCTTTTTCAAACCTTTTCTTTGGTTTGCCGTTCGTAGGAGATGC
>NC_061109.1:93000105-93012605 GCF_015104395.2 Macrobrachium nipponense | reverse complement strand
GTTCGAAATTACACCGAGATAAGCAACCCTTCATTGTTGTTGTTGACTGTGCTGTAGTGTTTAAGGGAAATAAGCTGTGAAGTCATGATTGTATTGTCACATCTTGTTTAAAAAGAAGAATGCATATGCCCTTGGAGAATGTCGCCTTCTGCGTTCCCTGTGAAAAAAGACAAAATATGCAAAATACGACGTATATACCTGACCGTGTTTTTTCAGTACTATATCAGTATGTCATTTTGTTTTGTGGCGTAGGTCGGTATTAAAGGTTTACTGTATATTTAAACTGCATCTTGATATTTTGAATATATGCTCTTCAGATCGGTGTCCCTTTCTTAATGTACTCTTGATCACGAACGAGACCCGCAAAAGGTTATGAATAAACATACACGGCCGCTTTAATGTCAACAGGAACACTCGGCGGTGGCACTCGTCCTTCTTTGAAGTCGGGCGACTACAAGTCCTCAGTTCTCAAAATGTTTCATGCAGTATGTTTTGTCACGTATTTCGTGTTTCCCTGTTGTACCCTAAACGTTGCAGCTCGGCCACTTTGTTTTGACACAGCTCTTATGGCCTTCTGCGTGTGTTCCGCTGCTTCATTCCGGGCTTTGGACTTTTTCGAATGTCATATTCAAATATGACGAGGTTTCATGGTGAGCTGCTTCAGCAATAACGATTTTCCACGTGTTCTCTTTCTTATTCTGATTTGACATGTCTAGTTTTTATATTTACTATAACCATGACTTTTAGTGGCAAAATTCATAGTTCGGTTAGGTCTCTCTTGTTAATCTAGGTTTCCCATGTTAATCCAGTTTTCCCCTTCGGTCGATGTTGTATTTGAAATAAACATCAGAAAAAATCTCTTGTTAACATTTTGGAATTACGTACTTTCTTGGTGTTTCTATGCTTGCGTAAGATCTCCATATATAAGTGAAACACGAGAGTTTTTCGGTAATTGATTTTGACAGTTACAGAATATTTGTACACATGCAGACG
Organism: Macrobrachium nipponense; assembly: GCF_015104395.2. Classification (NCBI taxonomy): domain Eukaryota; kingdom Metazoa; phylum Arthropoda; class Malacostraca; order Decapoda; family Palaemonidae; genus Macrobrachium; species Macrobrachium nipponense. The sequence goes on along the minus strand of NC_061109.1, from coordinate 93,011,612 downwards.
ATGAAGCAAGTCCAGCTAGGTTTAGCTCTCCGGACAGGAGGAAATTTCTATTGATAATCCTGAGACAGTTCAGAAATATTTCAAGCTATGTGTATCTTACCTTATCATATATCCAATAATGGGAATTAAATTCTTATTGGCCTTAAACCCATGATCCTCCATCTTTGAGGATTTTACACGAACTTTTATCTTATATGTATGTATGTATGTATGTATATATATGATATATATATATATATATATATATATATATATATATATATATATATACATATAATTTTTTTTATTGCCAAGAATCCTTATGATTCGAGTCTGAATGGGGACTCTCTACAAACATATCCTATTTTTGTTTTTTATTCATAATAATTATCCCTTTGGAGAACTTAACGGGTCTGCAACCAGCGGATAATGGGGTGAGAATGTGAAAAACAGAAAATAGAATAGAGATGATAAAACGTGGACACAGGCAATAGCTGTTGAGTTGTATGTTTGATTATTAAGATCCAACGAGAAACTCAAGCAAGACTATATGATATTATAACAAATATTATGAAAAAAATTTATTAATAGATGTAAAAATATTCGTAAATAAAAGAACGTTTTTGTCCCAGATAACCAAAGTAGAAGAGTAGAATGAAATAAAACTGGTCAGGTCGCAGTCCAGGATTTCACAAGATTAGCAAGATGTCGCCTTCTTGCTCAAGATAACGAAGTCACTACAATGAATCAGGAGCTACGCTTAAACGAAATATGTGGTCCGATCACTTAAACTTGAAGGTAACAGTATAATCCGGATGTTGACCGTCCCTAAAAACCTAAGGATTTTTATGAAAAATCCTAAATTACTTTCCAATTCTGCATGTGCATACCTGACATGCTATGAAAAAGATAGAATATCCACAAGTTGCGATAATACTAATAGACAAGACGCAAGGTCGTAACAAGGCCTAGGACGAATTTGAAAAATAGCATAATTTCTGAAATAGATGATGTCTTTGCGGGGTGGGGGGGTTCATTTAAATCTAAGGTATCTCCTCAAAATAAGAGCTTCTTTAACAGACTGTCTGGTTGATGGCATTAGCCTTACATTGAGAGTAATCGTATTACTCCTTAAAAGCCCTGCAGTTATTATTCTGTGAGGTGGGCTGCGCTAAAGTAGTTCTGGGTTTGTTACAATTTTCTTAACTATAGACACTTCTTAATTTCCCATCTAGTGTGATTTTTTAAGAAAACCAGTTTTCGAAAAGAACATCATATTGCGTGATCTAAAATCAATAAAGTTATTCCAATTCGTAACACACGATCATGTACTTCATTATTTTGGTACACAGGCTGATTTCTATCCACAGTTTTACCAAATTTATGTTTATTCATTAAAATTACAAGATTTTATTGAAAAGTGTTGGGAATTCTCAAACTTTGTGTGGCAAGCGCAGCCCAACAAAATAAGGTTGAAGCTTTGCGAGTTAATAATAATAAGGATGATGATGATGATGATGATGATAAAAGGCAGAAGAAGGTTAGGATTGATTCTTCATGTTCGAGACGACTTTATCATCCATTTATTTTGCCATAGTAGTGTGACGATATCCCTTGTTTCGTCCTTTTAGCAACGACTCCTTTTTAAGAGTTTCTATAACCAGGCATTTGACACCAAATTATCTTTAAAAAATGTTTGAAAAATGAGGCTCAAATGTTTCTTGATGTCTTGAAGTTTCTTATACTTGACTACAAAAGGATTGCTATTACTTTCATATTGCAATAAGTAAAATGGCCCTTTGTTCTCTAGAGTAAGCTTTTTGGATGCTTTCCCCACCAAAAACTTTGATATCGGATATTGATTAAATCAAGAAATTCCTCAGTCAGGAGCAATTGGAACCCAGGGAGGCGTTAACCCTTTTGCGCCGGCACGTATTATGATCAGTTATTTCAATTCATGTGGAAGAAAATGTCTTATCACAGACCATTTCGTGAGCCTGGATGACCTCTCTTTAACATAGGGACGAAATTCTAAGCAATTTCACTTTATAGGCTGGAATATCGATTCCCCGTGCCAATTACCATTTACAGCCACTCTGACCTCTCAAAATTCTGTTTCTCTCTTAGTGATTTCGAATCATGAGAAAAATATTATGTGAAAATCATATTGACTTACATTATATTCAGCCATGTTCCTCGAGGAATGTGATAATATGATTAGGATCTTCATTATACATTCCAAAGTCTTGCTGTGGCAGCATTACCTTAATATTCTTTTTGTTTAATTTATTTTTTAGTTCCTATGTAATTATTGTTGCTGTGGATATTGTAGGATAGTGCAGTCTTTGGTTCTTGTGTTTCCCATTTAATATCTAAAAGGCTTCGTTCAGACATGTTGGGTAAATGAAATAATTTATGAATTACATGACTGCAAATCTATTTCTTGTATTCTTCCCCGATATAAAACATCATCGTTCACTTAAACCACCAAACCACCAAGGTTTTATTCCTGGAAGACACTTCTTTGATATGTTGCTTAAGTGGTGAAAACCAGTGCTTAAAACAACTATAACCCGATTTTGTGTGTCAAGTGAAATCTTGCCGTTATGGAAATCGCTAAATTGGTTTCATTGCTCTGATAGCCAAAGCTGCTGATGTGTCTTTGAAACAGAAACTATTGTGTGATTGGAATGCTCATCTGATTTTACCAACTTCATGAATTTTTTTTATAAGGGCATAATTCTATTCGAAAGTTTTATAGACTGCTGGGAAAAAGAGAACTGAAGAGCTCTCCCTAAGTTATTCTTGCTTCAACACTACTTTTGTTATTATTATTATTATTATTATTATTATTATTATTATTATTATTATTATTATTATTATTATTATTATCATAAAAGTAGTTTATCAACATCACTAATGGAGAAGTTATTTGCTTGGAGTGCATTCAAGTATTCTCATCTCGCAGGGACCGTGTAACAGAAACGAGCAGCCCTGCAGCGTCTTGTCAAGGGTGATATGGTGAAGAAATAAATCCACTGACCTCGATTAGTGAAGGCTAAGAAAACGCGCGTGGGAAGCCCGAGTCATATTCAAAGTTGAGTGGGCTGAAGAAAATGGAATGGAGAGTTAGATGATTCCTAAAACCTGCCTATTTTAGATTTCTACAACAACATTGTAGTAAAAGAATAATTAACAACCGTTGGTTGGCTGGCTGATGAAACTTACGACAATGAATATATGAGATTGTTAGAGGTATATATACATGAAGGGTGTAGTGTAGGTATGTAATATATAATATATGTATATATATATAATGTGTATATATAATATGTGTATATATAATATGTGTATATATATATATATATATATATATATATTATATATATATATATATATATATATATATATAATATATATATATATATATAAGCCAGTACCACAAGAAACATAATAGGCAGAAATTCGTAGCCGAGCGCTTTTCGTCCTTTAATAAGACATTGACGTGCCTCGACAAGCTTATTAAAGGACGAAAGCGCTCGGCTACGAAGAATTTCTGCCTATTATTTTTCCTGCGGTATTCGCTTATATCATGAAGTCACGTGCATCTACTTGAGATTTTTTAAGCATATATATATATATATATATATATATATATATATATATATATATATATATATATATATATTACCTCCTTCCCTGAGAAGGAATGACGCCAGAAAGAGTTAACCTCCGGTCCTCGGTATGGCCTTTTAATCCTGGTTGGGCCCACCACAGTATATTAAGTATCATGTACCGAACGTTCCCCTCTGCCTGTCATCACTCGGGAAGCCAAACCTGGAGCCTCTAGATTGGTGTGTGAAAATTCTGCTGATCACGCAATATGTACACCATACATGCATGCATCATACATACATATAATATACACACACACACACACATATATATATATATATATATATATATATATATATATATATATATATATATACACACACACACACAATATACATACATACATATATACCATACATTCATACCTACATATAAATATATATATATACATACATACATACATACACACACATACATACATATATAATTCTCTATTTTTTTGGTATACGTTTCTAGAGACAGACAGACGCGAAGAGAGAGAACACTGTTTACCCACTGGATGCTGAACTATCAATATCCATTTTTATTATCTCGCTGCTCGTGACTTTGCATATTCGATAAATTAGATAAAAATCTTCAATATTCATATCATTCACCAATAATGCTGTTATCGAAATATGGTATCGGTGCGTATTTGATTGCTTCCCAATTTGGAACAGTTTTAACTGTCTATGAAATAATATATTTTGATTTTATCCGTTGAAAAAATGCAATAAGACCAGCACAGTGGCAGCGATACGTAATAGGCTTTATTGGAAAAGTCGGGGAGGTCATTAGGCTTCTGCTGGTATTATGTTACATTGAGGGTATATGATTAAGCCCAATTATCAGATTAATTAACATAATCTTCACCATTTTATCTGGCATGAATTGGCGGTATTGTGTTGTGATTGATTCCATTGCTATTTCTGTTTCTGACTTTTTCTGGAAGCGGATCTCTTCGTTTCCAGAAGGCGTATTGTATGAAGGTCTTTGTGCACTGGGAACATCCCTCTGAAAAGTCAACGAAATTAATCGATAGAAGCAGGTAACTAAAGCAACCCAACGGAATTCAATTTCTTTATGTAACCTTATTCTGCGGCTAACTGTCCTGAAGGTTACACAGTTGTTTCCGCCTGCTTAATGTAATAAACATTTTTGCCATAAGTATGAAATTTTACTGGATTTTCAAAAGGAACTATAATTTACAATCTATTTCCTATGTATAGTTTACGTTCCACGTTTGTGCATTAGATTTGTAGGAAAATATGTTTCCCTTCTCAATACGTTTAAAAATTCATACTAATTTTTTTTTTTTCTGAAACCAACGCTATGTAATTTTCCTGATTTCAAATCAAGTGTTTGGTCTCACAACATACAGGTTGCCACGATTCTCGGAATATTAGTGAGGTAGACGAACCCTCATAAATATTGCCCCGACCATTGCGAAGATAAACATATTAGTATGTACAGTCACTCAAAAATGATTTACATCAAATTTTTCGGATAACAATTTATAATAGTGACATTGGCGCTAATTGGCGACTCCTTTGTCAGCCCTTGAATAAACTCGGACTACTGGTGCATTCGAGAAATTACCTGAAGCTTCTCTTAAGCCGATTATTTTCTGATATCATTGTCATACTTTTCTTAATTAAAGGATGTTACTTTAATATTTCAAAGGTCATCAATGTTTTATGTTTTAATATTTTCATCACCAAAGGCCATCACTATCTTCATGTTTTATCTCGTTCATGCGTGTGAACTTTGTAGATATATACTAATTATATAATTTGAACGATTAGCCTTAGTAACATCAACAATTACGACTTGTAAAGATTTGCTGGAATATCATTACGAATAAAATTTTTCAAGCATTGTACCTATCATTTTGATGCCTATTATGAAATTAACTGAATTTATAACTGAATTTATTCTTTATTATCTAAGCTTCTAAAGAATTAAAATGAGCAACAAGTTCAACATTAACCTAGTTAATGTTCAACTCCAGCAGTGAAGAAGACCACCACGCTCATCAGTGGAGAATGGCTCCTCATCATCGCAAAAGTTGACTTTCTTCTAGAAATCATCGGCCACTGGATAATATTGTTAACGCAAACCCTAGCCTGCCTATCTTCTTTGTATTTCGCTGTTATGGTGGGTTCTTGGCAGGGATATGATGAAATAATAATTTGGCCTCCTGTAGCATGTTTTGGGCACCAACGTGAATGGAGAACATAATGTTGTCTCTTATAGCAACGCCGGTTGTCAGGGGGAGTCGGGCGGAGCTCCTTTAATGATCATCCGTTTATGATCTTCACCAGTAGTGCAACCATGATGTCGTCCTCCAGTTTTTTATCAGTGAATTTATTATATTTTTCCTTCTCTGTTGCCGTATCCATCTATATATGGTGGCTCTATGTACGCCAAGCGCCCGAGCAATATATACGAGCCGATTGGACTTGCAAGCTAAGATCGGTGACTTGTGAAATAAAATGGTGCGGCTGATTCTGTTACCCATCTTATCGGTGCAAGTGATTATTATATAGACAGTTTAACTTTCCTGCCCCTGAGTGTGGCATCAGACGATTACACGCGACGTTATGAGATTTTTTCTTTTTGTGTATTTTTGACAACGACTATGGTAGAATTATTTTTGTCTTTATTTATATAATTTAGTTGCTAATTATTCAATATTATTTCAGTAGTTAAGATGCTTTTATTTAGATTCGAAATATAGTTCCGTCTTTGACACTTTTTCCCAGTCATCAGGCACGAAATTTTTCATAATATTTCGTTATTTTTGGTAATATCAATTTTTCGCACGCTATTCTTTATATATATATGTGTATGTGTGTGAGTGAATATATATAATATATAAATATATGTATATATATATATATATATATATATATATATATATATATGTATATATATATATAATATATATATATATATATATTGTTAACCGTATGACTTAAAACGAAAATAGAATAAGAAAAGCACATTTCATTCTAATATCAAAAGAATAGATTATCTACACAGTCACACATGCACACACACATCCAAATATAGTTTCATGTGCTCTATTATCCACTTAGAATAATTGGACATTATGTAATTTTCTTGTTTCAGTCGTGGCATCAAAAAACAAATTCTGTGACGTTATGTACTCATATATTTCCTTAATATAAAAAGCATATTTTCAACAGATTATCCGGTATCCTTTCAGAAAGGAAAACGGAAGGTAATCCTCTCGTTCAAGTACACTTCGAAAAGTGTCGCGGTGTCAGTCAAGAGTATCGCCTTATCATTTTCATTCCGTCTGTCTTCATTTTCAGTTATTATAGTTTTTCAGAGGTTATCTAGGGGCTGTTTACCTAGAAGTGTTGAGTTTCCGGAATTTATCAAGGATCTATTAAGATTACTATAGATTAAAAATTCAACATCGGTCAGTGCTTGCTTTGATTTTCAATGTAAATCATAGTGTCAAGCATATTAACTTCTTATGCCTGATAAATCATGTTTCTCGCATTACATTTTTATTTACTATGAGGAACCTTATACGGAAAGGAGAGGGAGTCTTTGTTCAAATATTAATTTCACTCATGCTGATGAGAACACAAAACAAATGACTGTCCATAAAGAAACCGAATACAGTGGAATTAAAAATATTGCAAGAGTTCTTGGAAAAAAAATATGCTATTTTTAATCGACGGTAGCAGAATTAATCTAGCCATTACTTACAGAGTCCAAGATGATGTCTGGGTCAGATGACATTAAATCTTGGTTTCAATGTCTTTTAGATTAAATGATTCAGCGTCTTTTATTATGCGTCCATGTACTTTAATAGCTAACAGTAGGTTCCGGTACCTTCCTACATGTGCTATTTAAAATCTCAAGGTTCGCTCCGATTAATATTTTAAACTAAAATTCCCCAGGAATTACTGTTCATTTTAAAGAAAATGATCCTTTCGTCGGCATTTTTGCTACATCAAAGTGAACTGCTGTGATCAGTCAAGCAGAGAATTGGAACCTATGGGAAGTCTATTGAGGGGCGGCCGTAATCAACTCGACTCCTTTAAAGCTTTTGATCGAACAGAATCTGATGATCAAAGCACATAGGTCGATCTCCGTAAATCCCTGTGTAATGATTCCGTAGTCCGGGGTTATAAAGGTCAAACCAATCAATACCTTGACCCCTATTCATCAATAACAGATGTAAACTGTCGATTTTGATTCCTTTAAATCCGTCTCATTATGTCACAGTGGTAGTTACATCCATCAGGACAGCAGTTTCGTTTGATGTAAGTTAAGTCGTGTTTTTAGTACTATATACATATATATATATATATATATATTATATATATATATATATATATATATATGTGTGTGTGTGTGTGTGTGTGTGTGTGTGTGTGTGTGTGTTTCTTATTTAAGTCCCTTTGAGTCCATGTGATACTGTTGGATTGCAACAAGAACATGTTAACGAAACTAAAAGACGGTGATTAATGGAATATAGAATCGACTTTTTTGCAAGTAGGATATGGCTGTCTCAATCAAATTTGGTCACGGCAGTTAAGGCCTATTTATAATATATGTCAGTGGACCTTTTTCCTTTATGGAGGCAAGGTAGCCTCTCTAAAGGTTGCAGGCTTAATTATTAAGGAAACAGAGATTAAGGTAGAATATTCCACATTCTGTAGAAGAAATATGCACTGGGTCCTATATTTTGGCGTTTCAATGAAAGCCATCACTAAGGGCAATTCTGTTTCGAAGACATTTCCTTAGCGTTGTTGGGATGTGAACATTTGTCAGACAGTGATAAAACAGGTGGCTTAAGCCATGCCTGTTTGGTTTAAAATGGTTTGATGTTTATATCCTCCTCTACGTTATAAATGATCAAGGATTATCCTTTTCAATAGCCTGACCTGGAAAGCATATGAATATATAGTCAATAAAAAATTTAAATGATACACATGTTATATGTTGTCATTGTTAAAAGTATTTTCTGTATGGGATGTTATGTGTTATAAAGGCGATACCATCAAATAGATATTTTCTTCATATCAAGTACTGTCTGACATCTTTGCTTCAAATTTCTGTATTAATCCCAAAATTAATAGCCATTTGACGGTGACTAAAAGAGCAAATGTGATTGTTAAAATCAATTAAGCTCAATCAGTTGTACATGCTAGCTTTGAGCGGCATCTTTACCTATTACGATTAAAGTTTATGTATCCAAGTACTTGTATAGTAGCTATGTTTAGAAACAGTGTTTAATTGTCTCTACCTCTGCCTGTGGGAGGTTACATCGTCACAAGAAGACCAAGGGCAAAATGTACGGTTACTTAATTCAGTATGAATCAAGAATATGATCACACCTGGTTGGTCGCGGGTTCGATTCTCGGCAATTCCATTGAGGAGTGAGAGATGTGTATTTCTTGTGATTGAAGTTCACTCTCGACGTGGTTCGGAAGTCACGTAAAGCCGTTGGTTCCGTTGCTGAATAACCACTGGTTCCCTGCAACGTAAAAGCACCATTAAAAAAAAAAAGAAGATCACCACAAAGAATTAATACTCGATTAATTTGTTTCTTATTTATTCCGTTTGATGAACAGCTTCACACCAACAATATTTTTTATCGCTACAGTTTAGAATTACTTTTGATTGATTTGTAACGTGAAGGTAACTCTCGCGTAAATTTTTGAAAGTATATTTTTTTTATTTCCATATATAATTTTAGTAAGATACAATAAAAGATGGAGTTTTAGTAAGGTATTTGTTATAGTATGATATCTGTTACGGCATGAAGTAGAAAAATAGAAAATAATATAGTGTACCGAATAATTCTGATAAATTTCTCTGTTGCTCATCTGATACTTTCAGTGATAAAAGTAATCAGAACAAAGCTTCTCATATTCTTTCGCAAACTTTCCACTTATTACTCCGTTGCAGCTATTCACATTAGTATATGTACCAGAGAAAATGTATCCTTTAGTTTATAAATAATAAGGAATCCATTTGTTGGTCCAATAGAACTACATTCAGTCCTCTAATGAGCTATCTTTGTTGCCTTCTACGTATATTTCATCGTTATACTCATCCTTTACGTGACACGGCGTATACTGCCCAATTGTCTAGCGTATTACTAAATGAAACCCTTATGTAACCGTGTTTTATATATGTTGTCTGCAGTTGTAACATTTTATTATTATTATTATTATTTTTATATGCTTCATCTAGAAAATATTGTTTTAGTTAAATTCGGCATGCAGATGCTTGCGATTAACAGATATGACAATTTTTTTTCCAGTGTCCTCATTTTGACATTTGCCAGATTTGTTCATTACGTCATGCTTCCAAATGGTCTTAGTCATGATGTCCATTCCCTAATATTCGCTAGCATTGTAAGCTGGGAATATGATGAGAGCTCTGAGGAGCCTTTCGCAAGCCAGCCTTCTTTTTGTTAGAATACATTCTGGTAAATGAAAATACGTGCCCCTGTTAATATGACCTGTTATACTAAGTATCGGTTTTGCGAGCGTGTACATAGGCATATATCATTGTTCATTGGGGAATCTTCCTTCGTCGGTTCAGAGCTCTAAATAAGTCTTTCAGTGTGTTTTTTTTTTCATCCAAATTGTTCTATTCATTCTGTCTTTGAAAGTAGTCGCCGGCAAATCCGTAATTCGTTTTAAATGGGGAATTAGGAAAATATATGGACTGATGAAATTGTTGTGTATGTAAATCACTAGCATCTGCATGCTGAATTTAATGTAAATTTGTTTGGGCTGTTTTTAGGAAATTGTGATGTCTATTAATCGATAGCATCTGCATGCTGAATTTAATAATAATTTTTTTTTACTGTCCTGATGAAAATGTCATATCTGTTAATCGCAAGCATCTGCATGCCGAATTTAACTAAAACAATATTTTCTAGAAGCATATAAAAAAATGAATGTTCTAAATTCGTCTAAATTCGTAAAGTTCACACTCTTTTATCTTTATATTTCTTCACATTAGGCTCAAGTCCAGTAGGGAAAATACTCCGATTCTTTTTGTATGCAACTAATCTGACATGGGGAGAGGAGTTTGATGTGGACGATATACAGACTGCCGTCAATGCTACTATAACTCCGTTTCTTCCGTATGCCACGCGCTATCTAAATTATAACCTTTGCATTTGTAATTCATATCCCTGTAAGCTCTTGTAATCTTTTAAAGTCATTGTAACAATAATGAATTTGACTGTAATCAAGAAATTGAGTTACAGTGTTCACCATGATTAATATACGTTTATTATGATAATATTTTGCCCATAATGCAATCCCCTTTATGTGAATGACCTCTTTCATTTCCGTTCGGAAAGTTGAACTTGTATCATTATTTATTTACAAATACCATTTTAATTGTTTTTCTTATTTTGATATTAACATTTCATTACAATGAGACAAGCTTTATTTTTGGATGATATTAATTCCGTAAGATGACATATACTTTGATGGGTCATACTGTGTATCCCGTGTTAGTACTGTGTAGTGTGTAGCATCGCATGTGGTCAGTTCGTTTTTGAATCCTATACAAAGTTCTGTTAGCTAACGCGTCTTGCTGTCAGCCCTACTCTAATTATAATTTCATGTTTTACATTTGATTGCTCTATTTTTTTCATTATGGCCGGTAGCGCTACGTCGGAAATTTGGCCATTCTGTCAACATCTTAAAGTCTGCTTCACTACGAAATAGCATTTTTTTTTTTAAATACAGTAAACTACATACTTTCGATAAATATTTTTGCAGTAGTGTAGATTGCTTTGCTGCTAATTCAAAGAGGTTAGCCATTTCTAAGACTGATTTTTTTCATATCTGATTGTC
>NC_061109.1:92977605-92992605 GCF_015104395.2 Macrobrachium nipponense | reverse complement strand
TGGATGCTTAAACTGATTTTCTTATTCTCTTTGCCAGATCAAATATACAAGACAGAAGTATCGATAAATTTCCTATCGAATGAATACACAAATATCACGGATGTGATCAGTTAGTCACCGTAGATTGTTTGTTGGTATATAAGAGGAGGAAAGAGAGAATGTGGTGGGATGAGGAAGTGAAAGGCTTTGTTAAGGCAAAAAGTTTTCGTGGCATCTGATCTTCTGTCGATAATCAGCAAATGATATGCAAGGTTTCAGCACTAGAGTTGAAACCCTAATTTTGTAGTTAAAATATGAATGTTCTAGTGACCAATTTCTTGTTTTATTTATTTATTTTTTTTACTACAGCCATCTCTTCTGAAAGGTTACTGTTAAGGTAAACATACAAATACTTACATACACACATAGTATATACACTATATATGTGCGTGTGTGAGCAGCTGTTTTCCGTTAATTTGTGACCTGATTGAATGTGGTAACTTTGAATTTGGTAGCTAGAAGCACTACACCTACGTCGGCTGTGATAAAAACATTTAATATGCTTGTTCTCAATATGCTGTATAGAAATATTGATAAAAAGCTTACAGTTGAACTGCTTAGTTTTTGCATACGTTGGAGTTACCCAGCTGGTATATTCGTGTTAAGACATAGTTTGCAGCAGAGTATGGAATTTCAAAATCCCCCCAGAATTATGGAAGGTCTAGAGTAAGAACGGCATTCCTCTTAAATATGCAAGGTTATTTGCAATTAGCCATGAATGAAGTAAATGCAAATTTGACGTTACGCGGCTTTGGCCAAATGGATTTGCTGTAAACAGTTCGGTGTTACGTGAGAATGTTATTTCTCCTTTTCACTTTGACCTTTAATAGAACAGAATATGGACGCTGCAATGAAATGACAGTAGGTAGAGAAAGGATTTAGGTTAAATCTTTAAAAAATTTAGTGACAATTATATCCAGTTTAGATTCTTCTTAATTGCAGTATAACAAACAAAGAAAAAAAAAAAGGCAAAGCAAACAACTAGGATACCAAAGGTAAGATTATTCTTTACTTTAGTACAACCCGAAATATTGTACGGACCTGAATTGTGTTGTGCCATTGAAACAATATCCAAAATATTTTGATGAGTTGGAGATAAAACTTTAAGATAAATATTAGAAGTCAGTTGGACGTATAGGGTGAGAAAGGATGCCATACTAGATCCATAGATCAGTGCTTGACAGTCACGTGGGCGAGTGAAGGGACCATAGGATTTAATTGACCCACACATATTTGGATAAGAAGGGAGCCAGGACATTAGTGAAAATTTTGGCAAAGACAAAGAACTGGAAAGATATATATATATATATATATATATATATATATATATATATATATATGTGTGTGTGTGTGTGTGTGTGTATATATATATATATATATATATATATATATATATATATATATATATATATATATATATACACACACATGAGAGAGAAAGATGTTGTAGCACATTAATGCAAAAATGTACATCGCCCACCCTATTTTAAAAAATAAGCGTAAATCTTCGCACAACATAGGAAGATTCCATATGGAAATTATGTAAATGTCGGGGTATTATTGAGGTAACACTCGCCCCCTTAATTAATTTTGTTGATATCACTTAACAGATACGTTTTCTTAGGGGAAGTTTTGATTGCGGTCCAATAAAGATGATCTGGCAGTTACTGGACGGATAGTAATGTATTCGTCCGATTCAGCTTAGCTTGAGGCAATTCCAAAGTTTCGCTCATTATAACATTCCAGGCCTTTTGGTGCCACAAATCCTTTTCCAACTATGCCCTTACGTCTCTGCTATATTGCAGCTCTCTCTCTCTCTCTCTGGTTTTCTTTGTCAACAATGAAGAAATATTGTTAAAACCTGGCATATATTAGAGAGTGGGGATTAGGTAGAAAGGGCTTACTTTGCGCAGGTGAAACTTCAATATAGTCCACACATATTTAAGACAAAAAATCCCATTGTCATTGAATTGATTACATTTTGCACCAGTCACTGGTACGATTTATAGTAAAAGCCCGCCGGTTTGTTGTGCAGCAGAAACTTTTTTTTTCACTAAAATACTTCAGTTGATGATGCAAGCATGAAATTTGGTACATATCTACTCCATAGGTCACTTAGAAAAATTACTGGGTGTCCACTCCAAATTCCAAATTAGCTGGTGTTTGTCAAGCTGGCCGCTATTCAAAGGCTTTATCATGGGACTCTTGCGCCTCGGGTCGTGTTTTTATGCATTTGTATTTATACATATTTTAGGCAGTCACCAAGCAAAAGTGAAATGTATTTCTGTCAAAGATTTCATATAGTGTATATAAAGAAAGATGGCATCCAATACAGCAGCCAAAAACCTTAAATAATCACGTCTCAGGATTCAGTAGACATGAAAAAATCTCTTCCTGTTAGATATAATAGTTTGCAAATCTATATATAATTTAGGTGGTGGTTTTATCTATAGTTTTAGTTTAAAAGAGAGAATGTCGGCACACAACCAGGGCACATTGGTGACTTCAGTGCTGTGTAACTCAGCTAATCTTGCTTTACTTACGCTGTACCCAGCTTTGCTTTACTGTAGTTTAGTATGACAGATGCCTGTCTCCTAAGGGATTCAGAGCCGATGAAACACGGTTTTTTGACAACACCTTTTTATCAACGCATCAGTTAAAGGTGAAAGTTGGCAAGTGTATATTTTATAACCCTACCTAATTTTTGCAAGTATTATTTAGTACCTAAGTTCGATAGTTTTGATATTTATAGAGTAAAATGAAGTCGCTGTTGCCGGAACCGAGAAAATCACAGAAATGGATACAAAAACCATTCTTGGTGTAAACGTGTGATGTCATGAGGCTCCGCCCATTCACCAGGTAGGCAGTAAGTCATTAACACACTATAGGCTTTAACTAATTCGATAATGGCCGATAAGATATGGAATTGTCCCTGTGGTTGCAAGACTGCATTAGTCTCCGGCTTACCATTTTGTATACAAGGAAGAAGACCTGTGGTAAAAGTTACTATAGCGTAAATAGGTAATTATTTCTGTAATAATGGGTAATAGTTACTTGGCAACACTCATTTCTTGTTGTAGCAAATAGAAGGCAATAGTGTCGAAACCCAAGGTAAAAAAAATATGGATTATATTTTTTGTATTTCCGCCTTGAATAGATGTAGATCTAACAAATGCGCTATAGACTGGTTCATTATGTAGATGAATTACATACATTGAATTATTTATAATGTAGAAACAATACAAATATCAAGAAAATGGAGGAATTCCAGGCTAACAACTTAGTCCCAACAAGGTTTGCTCACTTCCCCCCAAATCCCCCGTTTAGTCATAGCTTTGTCTGTCTCCTTATTGCGCCAGTAATTGAATTGCCGTGATGAGCAGGCACCTCTAATATATGTCATTGCTTATGTAGTTACCAAATGCGGGAGGCGATTCCACTCAATTGGGTAAATTTTGTCTCTCTTGGTCTTGGTCCTATGATGAAACTTCCTTAAAGTGATAACAATAATAATAGAAAATATTTGTGAATGATAATGCAGTCATGGGGACGATAACAAGAGATGTTTTCGCCATATGTAAACTTTTCTTCACTGTGCGTGAACGTCACTATTGTGTTCAAAACCCTTATCTGCGATTTTAATGGCTCTGGCATAGGAAACTCATTTTTAGTCTGACAAGTCCAAAAGCCCAACACCACCAAGTGGTACAGTGCCAAAGCCAGTCTCAGCATATCAGTCAGGCTGTGTATGGGGTCAGGCTGTGTATGGGGTCAGGCAATTCTGTGCCAGCCAGAAGCACAGAGTCCAGCTGATGGGGGTTGGGAAAAGATTGGCGAAGTCTGGAAGTCTTCTGGATAGCCATCTCCCCCATTGCAAAAAGTTCCGAACAACTTACAAAATGTGACTGTAAGTCTGGTTGCCGTGGCAGGTGTAAATACTTACATGCCCAGTTTTGTGTAGCAGCAAATGTGAGGTGTAATCATAATGTGAGGGGTAACGACAATGTTGCAAAGGATGCTTCAGATACATCTGAATGAGAATTTCGTCACACTAAATGGTGACACCATGCATCTTTAAAATCTTGCGTTCATTTCAGGCTAAAAAAAAATAATAAAAAGACATTGAGATGGCGCTCGAACATATATAAAATAGTTTGCTATACTCTAGTATAGTCTTGTGCTTGTATACTTTTCGGTAGCATTATGGGGTCCCTTTTCAAGATGTGCAATATTGATAACAGCCCAATAGGAGAGCTAGAACAGATTCTCTGGCCTCATAAATGCAGTAATAGATAAAAATTTCGTCTCTGTCTTTCTTAAGTGCATAGTTATCAAGCAAAATGCTTCATGGCAGCCATTTTGTACGCCATCTTTATCACAATGGAGCTTTGGCGATATCTTTAATTAACTCTTCTACCCAGGGAAACATTACCTGAATAATGATTGATGTATTTATTTCAACAATGATTTGCTCAAAGTGTCCGAAATCAAAACAACTAGCGGCCATCTTGAAAAGTGGCGGCCCTATTAGAATTTTGCGTGGACACCCAGATTTTTCAAAAAACGGGTTCAAAATGAGCACTTGTGCCAAATTTTATGCTTGTATCACAAACTGAAGCGTTTTTCTACTTATTTGCTGCACAATTACTAGAATACTGTAGTTGTAGCGAGTGATGTGCCAAAGGTCTATTGAAGTAGTAAGAGAGCGGGTATGGTTCTGAGGGTTTAATGACGCCTCTTGATGTACTTAAGACACGTAGGCTTAATATTATTATTTTGCTTTTCAAATCAATCAAGCTTAGATGGGTGTGGGCGGCCCAACGTGGGTTTGAGTGATACGCGACTGTCTTATAGTTTCCTTTATTACAATCGGTCACTGAAAAAAATGAACAAACATAAATATTCACAGTGGTGACAATTTTGCCATTTTAGTTAAATGATAACTCCTTAACACTAGGACAGGTAAATCCCTTAACTCACATTAGAATCAATTTCTCAGTGATCACAATGGTTAAAATAACAATAATTGCACATAGAATCTTTAAGAAATATACCTAGGCATTACCATGCACTTCAAGGAACCAAAAATGTCATGAGCGATCTCTTAACAAAATAATACTCTTACTTACCAAATCGTTTGCTTTCCCACCGTAAGGACCGTCCGTCTTAATCCCCTCGTGGTCCACTGCCTACATTCCTGAAGGGGAACGGCATCGTAATTTGTGCACATGACCCCTAACGACACTCGTTAAACGAGCCTATATTTCCATCATATTCACTTCTCTATTTAGGACACTTGTTAAACGAGCCTATATTTCCATCATATTCACTTCTCTATTTAGCTATCAACTGTTATTCATCAGCAACAACCCTCTCTTAGCTCTTAGTTTATAGAATCTCAGTACACTACAATGCTTACCTCCTAAATCGCTTAATTTTCGCCTCAAGGCCATGCACATCTGTCTGCTTCTAGGTTTAAAACACAAAGCGAGCTTCCCTCCCACGCACTTGACCAGGCGGCGGGAAACCGAGCCGATGGTTCCTTTTTCTTGCTCGTCATGAAGGGAGAGAGGAAGTGGGGAAAGCGTCCAAAATTACCTTTAGTGCCCACAAAAGGGAACTTGTTCACTCGTAAATAAATTTTTTTTCCTTTTTTTTATGGGACAAGAGTATACGCTTATGTCTTATATCGAGTGGCCCGAAATTCAATTACCAAACTTTTCTTTACCACAAAAACAGCTGTTTTTCATCGCGCAGCGGACATATTGTTAACAGTCGCGCAGAGAAGATGCCCAAACTTTCCCGCGTCGACACCCGCCCCCTTTGAAACCTCTTGACCGCAAGAGGGTTCAACACCTATTGCCTAGCATTGTCCACTAGGTCCTGCTCTTCCTCCAGAATTAAAACAAGTTTCGACAGTGGTCTATCATAATCCTTGCCCTCCCTTCTGACAGTCACCGTCCTAACCAGTCCATCTTTCCCCTGCTTTAGTCTGTACTACTCGAGCCAGTGGCCAATGGCAGCGTGCTACACTTTCATTGACCATAAGGACTATGTCTCCCACCCTGACATTTCGTCGTTCCTTGAACCACTTCTGTCGCTGTTGTAACCCCGACAGGTATTCGCGTTTCCAACGTGCCCAGAACTGCTCAGCCATGTGCTGCACTTGCTTCCATCTCTGCTTAGAGTAGCTACCTGTTGCAACATGGCACCCTGCGGGTGACTCTCCCATGTTTAAAAGCTTGTTTGGTGTGAGTGGAGCTGGGTCTCTACTGTCTGAGGTGACAATGGTAAGGGGCCTACTATTAACTGTTGCTTCCACCTCACAAAAGAGTGTACACAATCCCTCATAATCCAATTGCTGTGTCCCCAAGACTACATCCAGGACCCTCCTCACATTACCTATCAATCGTTCCCATGCTCCTCCAAAATGTGAGGCGCCCGGGGATTGAAAACATTCCACCCCACACTGGAGCAACTCATTTCGCACCTTGTTTTCTCCCAAGAACTCATAACTAGAGTCTAGAACCTTCCGTGATCCCACAAAATTAGTGCCGCAGTCGCATCTAATCGTCCTAACATGTCCACGACGAGCCAAAAACCTTCTGAAGGCACTAATGAATGAGTCTGATGTGAGATTTGACGCTACTTCCAAGTGTATGGCCCTCATGTTCAAGCAGGTGAATATAACTCCCCAGTGCTTTATCTGCGCTCTGCCCCTTTTCACGAAGAATGGTCCAAAAAGGTCCACCCCGGTGCGATAGAAGGGTGGTTTCCCTGACTCCACGCGATCAGGTGGTAGATCGGCCATTTGCTGTTCAATTACCCTTCCATGTACCCTGCGACACTTGATGCATTTCCCTAGCACGCGCCTCACCGCTGCATTGCCCTTACCACCAAAATTTCTCCCTCATTAGACCCAGAACATACATTATGCCCATATGGTTGGAACGCTCGTGATAATACTGGATAACTATGTCAGTCAAGTGGCCCTTATATGGCAGAATAATTGGATTCCTTTCGCTCGGGGCAATATTCGCCAGTGATAACCTCCCTCCAACGCACAATAGCCCATTTCTCAGGATTGGTTTCAATTTTCTTAAGGAGCTGGAAACCCTGATGGTGCTGCCCTTCTCAAGACTTGCTATTTCTACCTCATAAGTCATTCGCTGTGCTACCTGCACAACCACAGTCTCTGCCAAGCTCATAACTTGTGTAGACAAATGCATGTTTAGTTCGCTAAGCTGCTGCCTATGTTTGCACATTAAATACCTGGTAAATAATATGACCCAACCTACGGCTCTGAGTAGCCGGATCCACTTTGAGTAGTGGTGGATGATTTTATGCCACCCTGTCTGCCTACAATCCAACCCAACCCTGAAGCTAATTGTTTGGCAGACTTGCGCCCTTTTGGGACCTATCTCACGCCTAACTTCTAGTCCTTCCACACTGTTGGACATGTGGGCTGGCTCTGCTGGCCAAAAACACTCCTCCTTCAGCAAAAAACCTGGCCCTGTTCTCCACCTTTCAGACTGCTTGGAGCGTGATGCATCGTCTGCCGGGTTCCATTCAGAGTTAACGTACCTCCACTCATTCTGATCACTTCCTTCCCTTATCATAGAGACTCGGTTCGCTATAAATGTTTGGTACCGAGCTTGATCATTCCGAATATAACGCAAGACCGTTGTTGAATCTGTCCAATAATAGACCTCGTCCACCTTGAAATCTATCATGGCCAGAATTGTGGTTCCAAGTCTTACGGCTAGTACAGCTGCACTAAGCTCTAGGCGGGGTACTGAAATGTCCTTCAAGGGCGCTACCCTTGCCTTTCCCATAATGAATCTACAGGATACATTTCCCCACCGATCTGTGACCCGCAAGTATGCCACTACTCCTAAAGCCATGATGCTCGCATCCGAGAACAGATGCAGCTGTATTAGGGTAGCTGACTCCCACCCAATAACCTTTAGGCATCTTGGCACACTTATCCCTCTGGTCTGATTCAACTTGTTCACCCACACCCTGATGCGGTCAGTGGTGTTGGAGTCCAATCCCCTGTCCCAGCCTATCTTCAATCTACACAAGTCCTGCACAATTATCCGTCCCTCAATTAAAACTGGTGCCAATATGCCAAGGGGGTCGTAAATCAAGGCTATGGCTGACAACAAGCTGCGTTTAGTCCTTGGAACTGAAACCAGATCTGCCTGGACACCCAATTCATCAGTGGCCAAGTCCCACTGTACTCCCAATGCCTTTGTCTTATTTGGCCCTGATCCATCTATGAACCCTGAAATGCCCTTACCGTACCACTCCCTTGGGATGGATGACAAAACCTCCACGCATGAGCTACTGAACTTCGTCAATGTAAATCCCCCTTTTTCGCAAAGCTCCTTAACCTCTAACAAATTACTTAACAAGGCATCTTGACGATCCTCGGCTCTCAAACAGTCGTCTACATAGAAATTGTTAGCAACGGTGTCCCGTGCTCCCTTGGAGAACCCATTCCCAAAGTCGCTTGCTGTCTGTTTCAGCACAAAATTCGCAATGCTGGGTGACGAACAGGCCCCAAACAGATGTACAGCCATTCTAAACTCAGTTGGCTCCTCATTAAAACTATTTTCCCACCAAAAGGAACCTGAGGTAGTCCCGCTGATGTTCTGGTACCCGTACCTGGTAAAACATTGTATTTATATCCCCTGAATAGGCAAACAGACCTCCCCTAAACTTAACCAACACACCCAGCAAAGAGTTCATCATATCGGGTCCCTGCAATATTAGGTCATTCAACGACGTGCCCTCCACCCTGCTCGCACAGTCAAATACAACACGGACCTTGTCTGGATGTTGCACACCAAAATGAGGGATATACCATACATTTTCCTGGCTGGCTGAGGTCACTCGCTCAGCATATCCTTTCTGTAGCATCTCGGTCATGAAGGCACTGTATTGCTTAGCGTAGGTACCATCCTTCATTAGCTTCTTACGAAGACTGTGCATACGGAGCAATGCAATGTCTCTTGTTTCTGGCAAGGGTCCAAGATTGTCGCGCAGAGGCAGTGGCACCTCATAACCCCCCTCTACAGTTCTAACCCCCCTTTGAATTAGATCTAGCCATTTCTTATCTTCTGCAGACATTTCCCTTTTGGGAGATGCCATGTCCTGGAAGTCTCTATTATAATCTTCCACCAGCATGCGGTCCAACTCCAAACGCCTGCTAGTTACTTGGATCCTATTGATGTGCTCTTGACACCTCTTGTCCTTTGCCCCACAGACTGCCCAGCCCAATAATGTTCGTATGGCATGTGGCTCATGGAGGTGGGTTGAGTTAATGACTTCCCTCGGCTCAAGTAAGTGTGGAACATTGTTCCCAATTAACAAACCCACTTCGGCATCCACATCTGGGATATCTATTTCTCGCAGATGTGGCCAGCGTTCCAGATCTCCGGCCCTGATCACATCACACTCATCGATAGGTATGCGGGAGGTGCTCAACACTGGGGGGAGTGTAATGCAATTCTTACCCTCATAGTCTAATACTGACAATCCTGAGACTAGGCTACATGCAATTTCCCCTGTTCCATTGATGGTTTCAACATTCACCTTTACGTCTTGCATCTCAGTGCAACCTAATGTCTTCATTAATGCCTCTGAACAAAAGCATGTAGAACTCCCATTGTCCAAAAAGGCCCTCGTCACAACCTCCCTTCCTTCCCTTGACCTAACCCTTATGGGCACAACTGACATCCCTGTGCCAGCACTACCCCCCTTAACTGCTCTGAACATAGCAATTTTGTCATGCGTACCTTCCCCCTGAACCACTAAGGCCCTATTTGCGCTCTCTGGTTCCACCACTTCTGCTTCCTGGTGTCGGTGCAACAGAGTTGGATGGTTTTTGTTACACACATTGCACCCCTTTTCCTGTACCTGCAATACTGGGACATATGACCATTTCTCAAACAACTAAAACAAAGCCTCAATTCCTTAATGGTGTTTAGTTTGTCCTCATGTCCCATTTTAGCTATTTGGTCGCATTCATCTATTATATGTGGTCCTTTACAGTGCCAACATGAAAGTGGAGCCTCCCCAACTTTGTTACATGAAACTTTCCTTGCACTCATTAAACCCTGTGATTTGCTTGGTGCTGAGCCCTCTCCTAACCCAGGGGTGGCCCCCTTTTTACCACTCTCGAACAGGTGGCGTCCAAACAAGGGATTTTTTAAGACCCTAGCCTCCCCTTCAATGAAACTAACTAAATCATCAAACTGTATGGTCTGCTTCTTCTCACTAATTATCTTGTCGGCAACTCTACACCATCGGTCCCGCACACTAGATGGGAATTTGCTCAGGATCAACCTCATTGTTTTTGGGTTCTGCAATTCGGCGACACCATAAGGGACGCACGAAATTGCATTTCTGCAGGTTTTTAGCATCACTGCATACTCATCAAAGTCCTCTGCATTATTCTCCCCCATGTCCTTCCATTTGATTACCTTATCCACGTATGCAGGTGGCTATTTGCTCAAGGTTGCCGTATCGCTCCTCCAGCAATTTTCTTGCCTGCCTATAGCCCTCTGAAGCATCTAAGTGGAGGCAAGCTGCCACTATCTCATTTGGCCTACCTGTTGTGTATAAATCCAGATACCTCAGCCTTTCCTTATCATTTGTCAGCTGGCTGCTAAATATGTCGTCGAATGAGCGGATGAACCTAAAGTACTTTGTATAATCTCCATCAAACTTAGCCATATCCTGCTTGGGCATCAAGCCTTTGAGGCTGCAAGAGATTAATGTCTGCAAGATTTCCTTATTACTTAAGTCCCCTTGGTTATTCCTACCTGAGCTAACTTCAGGCACTACTGCACCTAAGCCCATGGGTTGTTCACTCCTGTCCATGTCAGGGTCTATGTGTTCCCTTATCCTAGTGACAGGAGCTATTTCTCTATTATTTTCGTCAAATTGTTGTAAAACCTTCTCCTCTGCCACCACCTCAGCTATCTCTGCCTCCAACCTAAGCTTCTCCCTCCTCTGTCTTAAGGCTTCTTCCTCTCGCTCTATGGCTTGCAGCTCTTCCAACTTCTGTAATTTTGCTTCCAACCTGGCTCTAGAAGCAGCTGCCAACACACGCCTACTCCCAGTAGAACTCACGCTTGACTGTTTAGAGCCCCCTGAAGCAACAGATTGCCTACCCATAACTGATGCGCTATCCCCCACATTTAAATGTTCCTCCTCCTCTGGGATTGGCCCAATGTCCTCTCCTGCCTCTTGGTCCTGATTGATCTCACTGTTCTGCCTGACCTCGAGTTCCTTCAAAAATTCCTGAACACTCCTGCCCTCCTTCTCTAGTGACTCGCTCAGACGCTGATACAATGCAGATTTGTTCCCCCCCATTGTTGGGAGGCTTCTAGCTCTCAAACCCTCCCTCAATTGCACAACTTTAAGGGTCTCCATTTTCCTGGATTCAGCTCTGGCCACTCCCTATGAAACTAACGAAATTCCCTAGTCGAACTGTAGCTGACCTAACCAAGGAGTTGCCAAAACCCGCACCACTCCGTGAAGACAACTACCAGTACCTTACTCAGTTGCGACGTCACAAAGATCCTTCAAGTCTAGGGAGCAACCCTGAATGCAACAATGTCTCGTGTCCCAGCCTTATTTACTTAAGCCTTACTGCAAGCGGCAAACAGACTGTGGGAAATCATCCTACGAACCTGAATTAATACACCATGAGGCTTAAACATGTTGCACTGCTCTCCCGACTCGAGCACGCCTGCCCCTCTAATTGCTATTAACCCTGTACCGTGGTTCATCAGGGTCCCTAGCGGGGACACCACGATCCTACCAAATTTCCGATCTTGAGCCCCTCAAATTTGCCAATCAGCCCTTGCCCTGGAAACTCACCCAGATGTAGTTTGCATGCCCCACAAAATTACGCCCCTCCCTGAAGAAATGGCACAAATCCGGGCACCATCACAACCTATAGCTATATATATATATAATTTTTTTTTTTTTTTTTACAAAAGGTAAGATTGTAAGAACCCTAGTTAAATACACCCTACACACACAAACCACTGCCCAGCAATCAACAATTCCCACATTAAATGACCCAAATGTTTTTACGCAAGGTTACCAATGTGCAAGATTATCTGCTGAATAATTCTCCAAACCAAAATTAATTGCCCAACCCTGAATAGTTCTCCAAACAAATTATTTACCCAACTTGAAGATTATCCAAAACAACATTAGTTGCTCTACTTAACCAGTCCCTCTTACGACGCCAGTAGAATAAATTTGAGCAGCCATCAGAATCTTAAACTTAAGGTCTCCCCTCCTCCATAACTGTTAAATATTAATGACGTACGCCAAATTCGTTAAGATTCGCTCATGAACATTTTAATCCCTTCGTTGCAGAACCACCATATGCCTGATAAAACTTGACTCATGTGACACCTTTAACAATCGCGCCCAAACTTTCGGCGGTACACAACGTTAAACACGAACTCTTAGCATTCGTTGCGGAACCACCATGGCCCCCTGACAAATAATTGCATTGGTGACGGCACTACCACTAAATACGCCTAACAATGCCTTAAGAAATGGATCCAACAAAGGCTTCTTATTTGTGTAGACTTAGCCTAGCTTTCCTCGCACTCCTGGTCTTCTTTGGGCGCAGCGTGGTAGCGGACGTCCTTTGAAACCAGCCTCATTTCCTAGTCTTCTCCGCACAGCTTCGCCAGAGGGGTGGTAGCCGATTTGTGACTGTGGGCGGCCCAACGTGGGTTTGAGTGATACGCGACTGTCTTATAGTTTCCTTTATTACAATCGGTCACTGAAAAAATGAACAAACATAAATATTCACAGTGGTGACAATTTTGCCATTTTAGTTAAATGATAACTCCTTAACACTAGGACAGGTAAATCCCTTAACTCACATTAGAATCAATTTCTCAGTGATCACAATGGTTAAAATAACAATAATTGCACATAGAATCTTTAAGAAATATACCTAGGCATTACCATGCACTTCAAGGAACCAAAAATGTCATGAGCGATCTCTTAACAAAATAATACTCTTACTTACCAAATCGTTTGCTTTCCCACCGTAAGGACCGTCCGTCTTAATCCCCTCGTGGTCCACTGCCTACATTCCTGAAGGGGAACGGCATCGTAATTTGTGCACATGACCCCTAACGACACTCGTTAAACGAGCCTATATTTCCATCATATTCACTTCTCTATTTAGGACACTTGTTAAACGAGCCTATATTTCCATCATATTCACTTCTCTATTTAGCTATCAACTGTTATTCATCAGCAACAACCCTCTCTTAGCTCTTAGTTTATAGAATCTCAGTACACTACAATGCTTACCTCCTAAATCGCTTAATTTCCTCAAGGCCATGCACATCTGTCTGCTTCTAGGTTTAAAACACAAAGCGAGCTTCCCTCCCACGCACTTGACCAGGCGGCGGGAAACCGAGCCGATGGTTCCTTTTTCTTGCTCGTCATGAAGGGAGAGAGGAAGTGGGGAAAGCGTCCAAAATCACCTTTAGTGCCCACAAAAGGGAACTTGTTCACTCGTAAATAATTTTTTTTTTCCTTTTTTTTATGGGACAAGAGTATACGCTTATGTCTTATATCGAGTGGCCCGAAATTCAATTACCAAACTTTTCTTTACCACAAAAACAGCTGTTTTTCATCGCGCAGCGGACATATTGTTAACAGTCGCGCAGAGAAGATGCCCAAACTTTCCCGCGTCGACAATGGGATACCCACTGGTTATGTAAGTAATGCTGTTCCAGTGAGTTATGGAATTTTGCTGCCCTTCTTAACTTCATTGCTTCGAAAATCCATTTGTTTATTCACCTTTGCCTCGTAATGCCGAGTATTCATAATTTTCTTTAATATTCAAATGTTTGTCTGCATGGCTCTCAAAACTTAGTTCCTTTGACTAACCGCACAAAGATCACGCTAAATTTACCAGTTGAATAATAGTCTAATGAGACAGGGTCGGGACCAAAGTCAAGAGAATATAGAGGTCAATAGCCGTTCACTTTCAACAAGTATAAGGTTAATATCGGGTTTCATTTGTTTATAATGATTCATTCCAAGTGACTTTCAAAGGTGTTTAACTTTCCTTTGAAGTTTACTGCAGAAGATAAAGGATCGCGAGGAAAATGACCGAAAAGAAAACTGACAGACTATTTTCTTTTTGTGTGGGGGGGGGGGGGGGCGCCTGTGAGGGGGTTGGGGGACAATAAATGAAGTGTTACTTACTTCAAAATCACATTTCTTAGTTTTCAAAACCCACTTTTAAAGCAGTTCAATATACTAAGTCACTAGGCACCGCGAAAAATGTCTTAATATTCAGATTCTACATTCCTTATTCTTAGTTAACAAAGAATGGATTGGTAAGTTCGAATATCTTTAATGAATGAAATTTGTATCGAAATTAAACGGGCTAAGGCAGGAGGAGAGTTTTCGATGACTGGAATATCAGTAGCAAGTTCCTTATTATTTTTTATGACTTTTTCACAAAGGCAATTATTCCCACGACTCCTGGTTGACATTTCTGATTGAAGCTACGGTTATTGATCACCTTTTGTATTTATGTTGCTGTCCTTTAGAGACAGGACTGAAGAGCGAAGTAACGTCTGATGTGTCGATAACTTACCTCCACGCTTTGTATGGCTGTCAGTTTCTCTCATAGTTTATAGATCCGTTTGTCAGTTGTGATACTGAAATCTGTATGAAGACTATGAAAGTGGACAGATCGATCTTGCAAATAGGCTGAAACAAACTTCACGTCTCGCAGATAAATCACAAGTTAGAAACTGAACGGAGTATCTCGTATATTTTATACAAAACATTCCAAAAGTATTTATAAGTAATAAAAGAGGAAACTTTTGCGCTAATGAAAAGTTGAAATAGGAGACTAAAGTTATTTATATGAGTCACAACCCATAA
>NC_061109.1:92947605-92972605 GCF_015104395.2 Macrobrachium nipponense | reverse complement strand
CCTTCTCTAGTAGAAAATATTTGCAATGGAGTGACGTTCAGAACGTATTTTGGACTCTCTAGTAAAATTGCATTCTTTATTCATATTAAAGACATCTTTTTCTACTTTATTTTATGATTTGACTTTCCGTTAATTGTTTGCAACTTTCAAATGCCACTTTTATCTATTTATTTTATTTTTATCTACAGTTAAATTTTTCCTCTTGAAGGTAACAAAATTTGTGAGCTGGAATAAACTGATTTTCTATAGTATATAATCAAGTAAATAGCTTGCTTTCCGAAGAAGATTTTTCGTAGTGTATCATCGTTTCCACCGCAAAGATTTTTCAAGATTCAAAGCTTATAAGACAGAACAGTGAAAAGGATGAAATAATAATTACTCATACATGTATTTACTAAAAATTGCATTGTCCACATTTTCGTAACTTAATTTTGAACACACACACACACACACACACACACAACGTTTAGTTGATTGGGTCGCGTATGTAACCCTTTTTCATTTTTTTAAACAGGTAGTCTTTGTCACACTTGCTGGCTTTCTTCCCGAATCTCTAGTGGAAGTAGCACATCCCCCTCTGATGGTTTGTCTTTCTTCTGTCCGGTTTTCCCCTTGATGAATTGTTTGGGGAATTTCCGTTTGTAGATTTTGGGGGGGGGGGGGGGGGGGGGGGCTGGTTGGTTTCTTCTAGGTCACTGTCGGATTTTGGTGTCGATTAACTGCTGGGTCCATTGTATTGGTGGTTGTGGTGGCGGTGGTGGTGATGCTGCTGTTGGTGACTGTGTAGGCTGCACCGTCTTGTGGGCTGCGTCGACTAACTTCAGGAATTCCTCGACTGGCATGGTGGAGGCGTTGTGGAGGGATTTCTTGGCTCTTTAGGCGGATGGCATACTGAAGGATAACTTTAACTGGTCCTTCAGCAATTTGTAGGTGACAAGGGTCTGAAGCTCTGAAAGCCATCCTGCAACTTGCTCGAAGACTTCATTCGGCTGGAATTCGATGAAGGCGTCTGCTTTGCGTGTTGAGGAGGTCATTTTCTTGGATTTATTCAGATAACACAGCGGGAATTTAGTGCCAGACAGACATCTGGCTAACAGAAGCTGAGGTCAAACACAATCACTTGTGTTTGTTGACTGATGGAAATGCACATAAGAATTGGTACATTAATACAGAACTGAAGTTGAGTTTCACACGGCTGAAAAGCTGACATTGCAATGCATATGATGATAATGATAAATTTAATATGATAATAAAGGAGATAGTATGTGTATAAAAGATGCGTGACATATGCTATTTTTCTTATGTCCACACGTGGGGACCCCACACTAATGCAGCTAAAGGTACTTGTGAAAAGTTGCAAATATAGCATAGTTTGCAACTGGATTTAAGAGTAATTTGGAAGAAATGCTAGACATACGCAGTTACACATATACACGCCCACATTCACACACACACACACACACACACACACACACACATATATATATATATATATATATATATATATATATATATATGTGTGTGTGTGTGTGTGTGTATGTATGTCTGTATGTAATATGCATACATACATACATACATATACAGCATACATGCTACCTTTACTAAGACTATCCTTTTCAGTCTTTACTGGGACTATTTTTCTCATAATTCAGGACTTATTTTTGTCCCCCGTATCTTACAGGACGGAATTAAAAGCAATAATTCCTTGAAGGAAAATCCTCCCCGTACCTCTTGCGTAGATCCATTTTCATCCCCCGTGAGATGCCCTTGCTCTGTCTCTCTCTTATAAAAACTGTTTTGGCTGCTATACAGTAAAGATGAAGCAGTTTTTAATCACACTGAATGTCTTGCTGATGCCTACTGACCTGACCTCCCCCATTTTTTTTGTGAAACTAGCTTACAGTCATGGTGCTCGAATCGCCCTATTTTCCCCCGACTTTTTTGTGATTATATGAGCGTCTCCTTTTCCCAACGGGCTAATCTCCGAGGTTTATTTACTTTCTTGTAAGGATTAGTTCTGAGATTGACCAGATGTATTTTTTAGCCACATAAGTTAATCACGCGTCAACCTATCTTTCATAGTTTTTGATGTGTATTCTACTTCATACTTTTCAAATTCTGGCACTCATACAACCGCCTGATGTTAAAAGGGTAGTGTTTTGTCACTGATATTTCCGTAACTTCAATATGAAACAGCTCCTGCAAAAAAGAAAGAAAGGAAAAAAAGCACATTATGGAATCCATAAAATGGAGGAATGTCGTTATTGACTGTGCAGTCATTTTCTTCTAATTGTCACTCCATTATCGTTGCAAATGCGGTTTCTGAGAAACGTAGGTACTCACTTCTCAATCACACACCATTCGTCTCTATCCCTTCTGTTTATGACAGTTGTAAGCTTTCATCAATTTTATAGCTGAGTGGAAACAGTAACAAATGAACGGATAAGGCACATGACAAAAGGTAGGATCAGGTCATTCATTGCAGGTGCCCAAAGTTTGATAGAGACATTCAATCAGGTGATGCAGGAGGCCAAACATTCCATCCAGGACACTTCATCTTTAAAATCAATGTGAGGTCATTCGTTCCACTATGGAAGACCTCAACAATCCCTTGAATTAGCCATCGGAAACTTTGCTATATTCTGTGATTTGGAAATAATATACAAGGACATATACTACATGAAAGGGAGGGAGAGGCAAATGTATTTTTGATAACTAATAAAGCGCAAAGAGAGAGAGAGAGAGAGAGAGAGAGAGAGAGAGAGAGAGAGAGAGAGAGAGAGAGAGAGAGAGAGAGAGAGGTGGTTATTTGAATAATTGAAGGCTCTTTACTTTGTAATTTATTCGGCTGATCGACACAAATACGCCCCCAGCTATATACACGCCTCCACATGTGCACATACTCCCACAAAGATTGAACGTGCACGTAGATCAAAATTGGCCTGACGAAGCCTGAAACAAACCACACAGCTGATAGTGAGGGTGGTCGAATTAGTTCCCCATTCTCTCTCTCTCTCTCTCTCTCTCTCTCTGTCTTTTCAACCCTCCTCTTAATAAATAATCCAGTGAATAGGGAAGGGAATCGTGAATCTTGCGGGGCGAAAGTACGATAAAACATAGAGAGAGAGAGAGAGAGAGAGAGAGAGAGAGAGAGAGAGAGAGAGAGAGAGAGAGAGAGAGAGAGAGAGAGAGAGAGAGAGTTATCTTTTACCTGGAGAGACGACGCAGGAAACAACTGTGTTGTGGTACTGTTAAAGGGGCTTGACTGTCTTCTCTTTCACTTTCTGCTTAAACTCCAGGGAGAACCATCTGGCCTCATGGAGGGGCGGGGGTGAGAGAAACTAGAACAGAACGTCTCCACAATTATCTGATGTTGATATCTCCTTTTCTTTATTGTCATTATTGTTCTCTTTTTTTCTGTATATTGCCTTTACAAAAAATATATTTTCTATTGTTTTAGAATTCACAGTTTTCTCAAGGGAAGACGTAGCTTGGTACAGTAAGGTAATATTTATTATTTAAAAGAAAATTCATATCATCTGCTTTTCAGGGCAGAGAGTTGTATGATAATGTTGTATTGGAATTCTTTATTAATGTTCCTTCACAGCCGTAAATATTGCAATCATTTTAAAGATGCCCAGTCCTCCAGTTATTGATTTGGGTCAAGATGATCTATAACAGGATATAGGTATTCGATGTGGTGTCAGAATACAATATTTTTAGTGGCCTGACTAAGGACTTAAGACAAAATTGTTTCCTTGTCTCAATCGTTTTATAAGATTTTAAGGACTCGTTAAAAAATAATTACCCTATGAACACTATGAAAAATATATACGTATTTCGTTTCATATATATATATACATATATATATATATATATATATATATATATATAATATATATAGTATATATATACATATATATATATATATATATATATAGATATATATATATATATCTATATATATACACGTACATAGTTTTCATAGTATATTCCTCACATGGCATACGATTTATCTATAGCAATATCACAGTTCCCACACGACTGCCACTTGCGAGAGACTTGCTCTTTCAGCTAGTGTGTCGTAGACCTGTAACTTCGTCCAGACTTTTTTTTTTTTTTTTTTTTTTTTTTTTTTTTCACTAACTCTCACTTTGGCCTTTTCTGCTCCTACGCCACCTGATTGAGAGTCAGAACATCGGAGTAAATTGTCTCCACTCGCCTCTTTTCGGAAGTCTGCTCTTAAATCTAGCTTTTATCTTCTATCTCTTCTCCTACCGCCATTTATCTTACAGAATAATGGTAGGAAGTTTTCCCCATGTAAAGAAGGACCCGATATCATTGTCTCGTTTCTTTATGAAAAATTTAACCTCCGTGGATGAGAAATTCACCCATACCCTTTTATCAGTTCATCTACCCTCTCTTTTCTTTTTGTTTCACCTGTAGCCTGCTCCTCTCAGCGTGGTATTACCGAGTTTCTCTTGTGGGATCTTAAGAATTCTTGTGGGGTTAAATGGTGGTAGGACATATGGCCTGTATTTCACACAAGCTGCGTCCTCTTTTTTTTTAAGTAAAGCTTAAACGCTAACGCCTTATCATGATAGATACGTTGACAGGTGACTCTGGAAGCTCTACAAAGACTTTTAGGATATTAATGTTACCAAGGTTCAGTACAAATTTTAATAATGTTATCTCCGCGGTAGACACTTCAAATTTGTGCTGGGAAAGGAAACTCAGAACGCAGCGAATTTGCATACTTGTCAATTTAGCAAAATGTTCGACTGACTAAATATTTAGATATTTGTCAAGGGTTGACATTTTTGATGGTCGCTTTGTAGGTGACGCAATTTTTCAATGTTCTTCTAATGAGGCACGACTACATTTATGGCCTCATATCCACTTCCCGGATTGTTACTGGAAGGTGGTTTCTGAGCTGATAAGCTGGCTTTCTAATTCTTGGTAACATTAATTTCCTAAAATTCTCTGTTGTGCTTCGTAGTCTACCAACAAGCACGGCTTTATTTTCGAGTCTTCTCAGTTCCGTGTAAGGATTTTTATTTATTAAACTAACACAGATGTGACAGATGGTATCTCGAATTCATGAGGCAACAAAAGTAGGACATGATAAATAATTGTTATAACCGTCTCAATATGTTTCTGATCAGAACATAAAGCAAAAAGTATATGATTATTTCTACTGCATTTTTCCAGAATCAGTCTCCAGATCATTCAAAAGTCAAATGATGAAAAGAACGAAATGGAAGACCATTATCATAATGACCTTATATTTCTGACTAATTTCCAAGAATGGAAGCCAAGATCTGAAATCATTTATAAATTAATTATTGTTCTCCAGGCCCATTGAGCATAATTTGCTTGCAGGAATAGTTGCGTATCGACATTCCATTACAACCCAATAGAATGCCTCGCAGGGAAAAAAAAAAAAAAAAAAAAAAAAAAGCCTTCCGAACGCTAATAGCATAATAGCGGCGTGGCAGGGGTGGCCACCTGGCACAAAGGTTATTTTGCCGATGCATGCCATGATTACTGACTTGGAGGAATGCCAGATTCCTTTGCGAATGCTCAGTGAAATTGGAGAAATCGCAGAAAGAACGGGATTGAATTTGGATGCCTATGTCACTCGTTCTACTGAAAAATTCTAGTGCTGCTAATAATTACGGGCCGTTATAAACGAATGATGGATATGGAACTTTAGATTTTTCTCAGTTACAGTTTGCTAGGATAAATAAAGTGCTTCACTCTTCGAGGACCGGAATGTTTTAAGCTGGGATAGCTTGCATGGATTTATAAATTTACAAACAAATACAAATACTAAATTTTTTTCGGTTGCATGATAATTATTTAATACGGTTTTCATGGACAAGTCTTAATTAGATACGTGGATAGTTTTTTTAGTTAGAGATTAGCAGGCATGTCAGATCAGTGAAACGTAAAAGATACAGGATTTCTCGCCTTCACCCTACACCCACCTCCTCTCTCTCTCTCTCTCTCTCTCTCTCTCTCTCTCTCTCTCTCTCTCTCTCTCTCTCTCTCCGTAAATTGGGAAAATATTTCGTTTCATTCAATTTCCAAAAGGAAACTTTATTCTTATCATGAAATGCATATATTATAGCGAGATGTTGGCCTCTTGTTCACATTTCACAATTATCTGATTATCGCCAAATACAAAAGATTAGCAAAATCGATTCTATGATATCCTTATTTTGAGGGCTTATTGTAGCTGGTGTGCCTTGACAAAAGTAAGTGGTATATCTTTTGAGAAATTAATGGAAATTATATACAGGGTGTAACAATATTTCTGGGTATGAAAGAAAAATTCTGAACTGAAGGTTGATGATAGGAGGTCTGTGCAGCTTGGGATGTGGGGAAGAAGATGGAGCAAATGAGACAAGTGGATTTCTATTCTTTAATTATCATCGTTTTTCTTGCAAGTTATTGACAACGTAACATTATAGTCCCTTCAACTATTAAATCACTGTGAACGATATCATATCTCATTTTTATGTTTAGCTTATAACGGTGCTGCATGGCTTTGAGTGTCAAGCTAGTAATGTAAATGTTACACGGCATATCTGTGATCTTTGAATTCTAGCTGCTCTGTCCTGCAACCTCTCCACGGAATGGTGAAGTCAGGAATCAGGACTGCCTGCTCCTATGCTGAATGAGTACTTGTGACATTAGCCATGTTGATGATGGTAAGCAGGAAGGGAGGATACATTATTTGGAGTAATGTCAGCTTTTTTTGCCTCTTTCGATTACTGCATGAAGAGGCTACTATTGACAGGATGGAAACGAATTTCAATAATGTTCCTATTGTTTTTTTTCATTACATGGAGACGAAATCTAGTATATTGCTGCAATTTTCCCGTTGATTGGTGCCTGATGAATACTTTTGTTGGAGGAGAGATTTTTATATCTTTGAATGGTGTCCGAGGAAAAAGCCTACCTTTGATTGAGGGGAGATTCAGTTAGGCTTATTTTGTTTCTTTTATTGGTGTGCAATGAATACCAGTGATGGGAGGGAGAGGGTTTCAATGGTTTATGCCTTTTTCCCCATTTGTTCAGTATCTAACAAATGCATTTTCTGCTCATAATTAATATATATGTACACACACACACACACACACACACACATATATTTATATATAAGCGAATACCACGGGAAAATGATAGTCAGAAATCCAAGCGCTTTCGTCTTTACTCAGACATCGTCAAGGAGCTACTGATCAGTAGCTCCTTGACGATGTCTGAGTAAAGACGAAAGCGCTTGGATTTCTGACTATCATTTTCCCGTGGTATTCGCTTATTTATGAAGTCACGTGCATCTACTGTGATTTTTTAAACATATATATATATATATATATATATATATATATATATACATATATATATACTATATATATATATAATATATATATATATTTATATGTATAATATATATATATATATATAATATATAGTATATATAGTATATATATGTATATATATATATATATATATATATATATATGTTTAAAAAATCACAGTAGATGCACGTGACTTCATATATGTATGTATGTATGTATGTATATATATATATATATGCCTTTATGCATACACCAAGTCTTAATAACATATAATTGAGTGTCTCGTTCAATGATGTTCGTCAACAGTTCTATTTGTTAGCCTCCAGCTAACAATCACCATAATCTCTGCTCATTTTTCATCTGAATAGGTTACTGGCCTGCTGACAGATTGCAGCAGCAGGTTACGTTAATTTGCCAATAGATGCGTTTTATGAAAACCTTTTAGAAAATTCTGTTTAGTATTTGACGGTGTATTTCCATTTCATTATTTGTTATTTAACTGATTATTAAACAATAACTGGTAATTGAACAACATATTAATGCAGCATATCTCAAAATCAAATATTAAATATCCTGAGTTATCCATTACGTTGAATATTCCATGTACTAGAGGCATCTGGCAGTCAGGTTGAAGTTCATCGAAAGATGTCATGTGCTGCTGCTCTCGAATGACACTTCGATGCTGTGACCTTTTATGGTCTTTCCGTTATTGCATTTGGATATTGTTGTCTCGTATCATTGCTAGAGGTTGTTATGGGAATGTGTTATTGCCCGCGGTTATTGTGGTGGATTGCAATTGCTGTATGTGGTTGTTACTTTGTATTATTGTTGCCACGTGTTTTTAATTATGTCTCGGTTTTTATCCCTATATTATTGAAACAGTATTTTTCTGAACGGTATTTTCAAATGATTTCCTAC
The DNA here is from genome assembly GCF_015104395.2 of Macrobrachium nipponense. NCBI lineage: Eukaryota > Metazoa > Arthropoda > Malacostraca > Decapoda > Palaemonidae > Macrobrachium > Macrobrachium nipponense. The sequence continues at coordinate 92,964,320 of NC_061109.1, read as the reverse complement.
ATTCTTCTGTGTTTTTCTTTTAACTTTACTGTATTTACTTCAAATTAGTTAATTGATATCTTTATTTAGTAACCATGAATACTCTTGTAACAGAGATTTCAAATATAAAGTGTTCAATTCGGTTAACTGCTCCAAATATTTGATAGTACTCCATAACTAAATAGGTTACACAAAATCCACAAACATTCGTTGTGAGGCCCTTAGGATTCTGCAGAGAGGTTTCAGGTTCGAGTGCTGGTCGAGATTCTTGCGGATGGGGAAATTCCGTAAAAACTAGTTTGCCCTGTCCTGGCCTAAACGGCGCACCAGGTACCATATAGTAATTCAGTTTTGATGGTTTTTAACCAGAGTGGACAGGGGCATGGATCTGGCAGTCTTACTTGGAACCGGAAGGCTATTTCTCTCTGGAGTTACCCCTCTAATGGAAAAGGGCATAAGGTGATTATATTATATATATATATATATATATAGTATATTAATATATATATATTATATATATATATAATATATATATAAAATAATATATATATTATATATATATATATTATATATATATGTATATATATATATATATATATATAATATATATATATATATATATATATATATGTGTGTGTGTACACATATATATATATATATATATATATATATATATATATATATATATATATATATATATATATATTATATATTGCTGGCTTATGTGTAATATGGCTAATATCTAAAGAAACATATACACGTAGTATACCGTAAATTATGAAAATCTAAATAATATACAAGAATGCGGTTTTGTGAATAATTGGTCTTACAAGATGCATCGCAGCATTTCTGAGAAAGTGGTCTCGGACCTAACCTAGGTGGTTGTAATAATCGAACAAAATTACCCATAACGTGAGGCCTGTTACTTAGCATTTATTTTGTTGCCTCTCTTCCACTAAAGAATTAAAGTCGTTATGGTATCGTAATTCCAATGAAAGCCTCCCAGATAATTGTCATTTAAAAGCAATAGATGAATAAGATTTTCGCTTTCACAAAGAATTTTGCACATAGTCTTCCGGACAATCTGAGGAAAAGCATTAGATAGTCACCAGAAGATTGATTGTTTATGCTTATTTTGTTTCTTAACTTTGGACGGTAAAGGACTACAAAGATGTAATCAAGTTGTCAAAATTTTACTTTAGTACACGCTGCTGGTTCGTCATTACCCACTCGTGAAACTTACTCACTTTATTTAATTTGCGAAACAGATTCAGATGAAGGAATTATAGTGATAAAGACTGACCATTTCCCAGCACGCTGGCACGAATTTCATGGAATGGATTTGCCTGCAATACTGCTACACGGACGTAGTGCGAGTAAATTGAGGCAGCTTATATGCAAATGTGTGTCTCAAGAGGTCGACCTTCAAATAAGATTTTGAGACGTTGATAAGATCAGTGCCAGTGAGATTTCCTGGGTTTCAAATTGAATGTTTTATGAGGAACCTGCGGTAATACGGCAGAGAAAGTGAAATATGCAAGAGGTGCACTGTGCTCTCACCCTCATTCCGGTTCTTCGGTAGCCGCCTAACATATTACGTTGAATGTGCGTCTGTGATTCTCTCCGTCAGGCTATTTACTGATATAAATATAACTGAAGGAGTTCCTGCAATTCTGTAAAGGGGGCGGATTGAAACAAGGTGGTCTGAACCAACGAATATGTGAAAATTGCGATAAATACAAGATTTACTGTTATATCCATTATATCTCCAAAATAAATTTTTGTCCTCGTGTTCGCTTGCGATTTATATATATGTACGTATTATATATACTACATATATATGTACATATAGATGTATATACACATAATATATATATATATATATATATATATATATATATATATATTATATATATATTATATATATATATAATCTTTTGTCTTCAGCCTTTCCACCCGTCCCTGTATGGGGTCAGCCTTTACCCGTCCCTGTATGGGGTCGCTGTTTCGTGCAAGCCTTCTCCATCTTCTTCTATCTTGCGTATCTTGTTCTTTTAACCCCTTTTCCGTCGTGTCATTTGCTTAATCTTCGCATCCTCCTCCTCCTCCTCCTCCTCCTCCTCCTCCTCCTCCTCCATGTCCATGACCCTTCCACACACATGATCCTCCTCTCTCCGCATGAGTTGACCAAACCACTGCAATCTTCTTTGCTGAATCTTCTTTGACACTTCTACCATTCTGATTGTCCCTCCAATATAATCGTTTATGATCCTATCCGTTCTCGTGACTTCACACACCCATCTCAACATCTTCGTTATCTCTGGCACTTCTAACTTCCTTTCTTGAGCCTTGTTCATTGATCGCGTCTCAGGCCCCATACACCATTGCTGGTCTCATTACACTTTTATAAAACCTTCCTTTTACTTTTGCACTAATCCTCTTATTGCATAATATTCCCGATGATCTCCAATTCATCCAAGCACACTGTATTCTGTGGTTTATTTCAGTCTATGCCTCCATCCTCCATCACACAGGACCCAAGGTACTTGAAAGTGGCAAACCTCTTGATGTGTAAATATTAGGGCTTGTGCCTTGTATGATAAGGCGCCCTATGAGGTAATGTTAGACTAGCGATAATCTATACGCTAAGTCGGTTGGTATTGCACTTCCATCTTCAATGGAGTGTCTGGGGTTTTGTAGATCACTTACGAAGTCGGTATTATCTTTACGACGATGTGTTAAACTCATGGTTCGGTGAGGTTCTTGTAGAAAACACAAGGTATAAAAATAGTATATTCTTCTGAAGTTTTACATGATGAAGATCAGGTATGATCGTATCAAGTCTTCTATGACGATAGCTTGATCGCTTCTGCCAATGATGATGGCTAATCCTATTCCTCTACATGATAAAGCTTAGGTAAAGAGGTACAGGTCTTCTAATAACGATAGCTAACTCTGTTCTGCTCGTCTACCATCTCTGTTACAAGTTATGAAGGAACAGACAGTAGTTCGAACATATGAACATACTATCAGATGACATAGTTTCATACGAACACACAATCGAATGAGACACGCTACAGATCACGTAGGCCGTTTGAATAATAGGTCGGTGGGGTAGTTGTCTCAAGCAAAGGAGCTTGGACTAATGTTTATAAACAATTGAATGACTACAGGTGACGGCATGTTATCTTAGCCTACATACTTATTGTATACGTCATCTTTAGCGTCTCTAGCTGATCACATTCCTGCAAGCAATCTGGTTGACCTCTTTAGTTTTAGACTTTTATATATATGGACTAACATTCCATATTTTTATTATGTAAACACTTACATTAGCTCGGTCAGCTACCAAAAACCAACTACTGAATATTACTCAAACTTGACTGCATTTGACTTATAGGAGTGTGATACAGACACTATGTGAATATATATATATATATATATATATATATATATATATATATATATATATATATATAAGTAAATAAAAAATTCATTGTGTACATGAATTGATTCAAGTAATAAAATATAAACAATGATATTGGTAAATAATAGTGATCACATGATATATATAATGATACAGTTTTTCACTTCATCTCATTAAGATACATATGCTACAGAAAATACTAATGTACTCTGATAATTGCATAGAATGAAGATTAACATGATAAAAATCATATTTTAACTGATAAAAAGTTCATATATGAATTGATAAAATTATTAATGTTTATGCTGATTGATTCGTTGATTTTTATGCTAAATGTTATATATCTGATTAGTAATTCATATACTAACTCATAAATAACTGCAGATATTGGTAAGGATAAAAGGTAACATATTGATTAGAGGACTACCTGATTTTGTTTATACATATGTATATGGATTCATATAAAATTATGATTAATATATGTGCACTTTAAAATAGATTCCTATTGCGTACACGCAAAGATATATTTAGATTCTGTTATTTATGATCATTTATATAAGAGATTCCTATTGCGTACCCCGCAAAAGACATATTTAGATTCTGTTATTTATGATCAATATATATAGAATTCCTAGTGCGTTAACACAAAAAACAAAAAATATTTTCGGATTCTGTTAATTTATGGATCATTTATATATAGATTCCTAGTGCGTACACGCAAAAAATATATTTCGATTCTGTTTATTATGATCATTTATATATAGATTCCTAGTGCGTACACGCAAAAAAATATATTTCGTTTGTTATTTATGATCAATTTATATATATAGGATACATGACCGAGGTTATACTACTTCACTTTTAACTAGCGTTCGAACAACTTTTCGTCCATTACACAGTTTTCCAGACAACCACCTATAGCCAATTGAAACGGCCTTTTTCAATGGTTAAAACAAGGGGAAAATTTGCCTGGGCGGGTCCAACGTTCCATTTTGCGCTCATACTTATTCTCTGCATCCTAAGCTACACGATTACGTTCGCGATGAATAAAAAAAACATCCCCAGCACGAGTCCTTCGCCAGCAAAGTAGAGTTGAATATCCTTCGGGTCGTAATTGTCGGAAGTATGTCCCTTTTGTAGTCGAATTCCGACAGCCGCTGGAGCATTCCGCATTAAAACGAGATTAACGACGAGATACGGTGTCGGTCGAAGAAGTCCATGAAATTCCTTTCACATTGTAGGCGGTTGTTACTTGACTGTAGTCGTCCGCTGCGACGAACGATTTTTTGAAGTTGCGATGTGAAACTCTCGTACTGCAGGATACTGTAACCAGGTTCCATTAATCAGCCTGCAAGTGAAATTATACTTGTCACAAGGGCAAAGTAAATTCAGACGACATCCAAATACAGGGGAGGGGAGAGAGCCATTTAGACCAGACTTAACCCACATGAATTCGCTGATATTTCGGAATTCAAAAGAGTCCGCTGTACAAACTTTTTTATCCATGGCATTAACAATGAGTGAACCTATCAAGGTTCTATGATGACTTGTAAAAATATCCAGAATTATAAAAAATAAATAGATATCATACGAATCTCAAAGAAAATTCGATATTACTGTAGTAAGTTACTAGACAAAGAAGTGGAAAACTGGAGCTAATTTGTAAGATTGCCAGGCAACATAAGAGTCAAAGAGAAGATTAATCATGATTCTATGTGCCCTAACAAAAGTTTCATATTCAATTTTCTCGTGCGCATCCTCTGAGGTTAACTTTTAAAACATTATTAATAGGTAGGAGATGCAACGAAAAAAAAAACCCACTATGTAACTAATTTCTATATAAACTTTGGGTTTTTCCAAGAAAATGTGACATTTTCCCATGAATGTGATTTACTTGAATTGTAATAGGCTAATGTTGCAAGTAAATATTTCTTATCCACAACTTGATAATTCTAAATGTCCGTTTACCCATGTCATAAGCTGAATTATTGACTCTAATTGTCTATGAGGTTCAGAAAAGATTAATTCATTTTGATGTTATAGAAACTCTATTTCCTTATTTTGTTTATTAATTTTAAAATGATTGCAAGTCCTTAACTACTTGCATTACACACACGGATAAGAATATGTTATGTGGCCTGTCATGTGACCTATGAACCACATGTGAAGTTCATGAGCTGAGCATTCCTTTCTCCAGTCAATCTGCTGTTGCAAGCAGAGACGACACACAGATGAAGCCTGTGTAAGCAGATTATTGAGGTTAAAAGGAACAAATGCTGATACGGCAATGATGACGTCGTCACTTGGCAGGAGATTGCTCTCAGCCAGCTAAGAGTTACGTTACTTGCTGTAAGAGATACGACTTTAGTATTTTCAAATGATATTTTAGTGTTTTAATTCTCCACCCGCATGAGAAGAATGTCTGAAAAAAAAAAACAGTACCAAAATTGAACAATATATTAGTTTCATGTTGGCATTATGTTAAATAAATATTCCTTATTCAAACTATATGAAAAAGGTTTCCATACAAATTCTATATATATTATTAGCCCTGTATAAGATTCATATAGGATTATTTCATAGATAACATTTTCACTTCTAGACTTCCTGACTTTAAAATCTCTTTTATTTTATTTTATTTATTTTATTTATTATTAGTTTATTTATTTAATTTTTTTTTTTTTCATTGACTACGAATATAAATCACCGGGACAGACAATATGTCAGTAGGTTTTTGGATATGTGTTTGAACTTTTAGCTTATTTGTCATTACTAAAGCGTTAAGTTAGAGTTCAAATCTTTACGCATATATATTAGATATTTAATTAACCTATGGTTACGTTTTGCTATTGATTTTATCGTGATTCCTTTTTATTATAATTTGTAACCCTTCCGACTTCTTACGGAGTGTATTATATTGACTCCACTTGTATCCATATTTATCTTATTTTTTATATTTATTTATTTATATATTATATATCTTGATAAATTAATGGTTGGCTTGAATATGTGGAAAAGTGTTCTAGCGCGTACCGTATAAGGCTACTTGCGGCATCAATTCTATAGATACAAGATATCAATGATAAAGTATTTAAAACCGCGAGAACCGCTATAATCCAGTTCGGATCCAACATCACGAGTTGTAACTCGTAAGACATTGACACTTCCTATTTAATTATCCGTTATTCTACCAAACCGATTGACTCTGGGTGATAAAAATATATTATTGGTTTTCTTAATGGAAAGGAATTCACACAACGTGTTAAGGAGATTATTATTGATTTACACCACCCGAGTCACAGATTATTATGTGTTGAATTCCATATTTACTGATTTAGCACTCATAAATATTCCTAACGCACTCAATTGCGGTGTTTGTTTTTGAGTGCTTTATTAATTCTATATAACGTGTCAAGGAACTATTAACACTAAGAAGTGTTATTTATTCCCTTCTGTCAGACTCGTAATTCTGTTAATAATTCTACGTATATTCTTTCAAGGATTGATTTGGCACAGGATAGGCTCCTAAACTGACAGGTGTCTTAGTGTGTCCCTTGTCTTCATGACACGTGTTACAATCAGTTATGTGCTTTTTATATCTGTAAGCATTGTAGGCCAGTAAAATAGTGATTTGGCTTTCTGTGACATAGTAGGGAACCCTGGATGACGGAATGCAACCAGTTTATGACGATTGGTATGAAAGAGATTATTACTAATACCTGGTCGTTAGTCATCTGCTGTGTTCTTCGGGTTTACCTCGTCACAGACCTACATATAATATTACATTTGATTACATTATTCTGATACACATACTTTAAATATACTTTTGCTTTAGGGTTTCTGCTCGAAGTGTGTATTGTTTATGCTTAGCCGCTGACCCTGTTTCCGTTTCGAAGTGTTTATTGTTTGGTGTTTATTGCTGCTGACTCTGTTTCCGTTTCGAAGTGTTTATTGTTTGGGTTATGTCTGTTGACTCTTGCTTTGTTCAGTTTGTAACAGTTCTGCGCTCCAACCCAGATATTCAATGCTCGCGATCTCTTGGGTTAAGGAATTTTCTTGTTTAGATACGGTTTTAACAATAGGTACGGATGTTTCTATATCTTTTAGTCTAATTAATGGTTCTTTGCGGTATGGTGCGGGATTGCGGGATATGCGTCAGCTATGATATTTGCTTTCCCAGGTAGATATCTTATCTTGGCTCCAAAGACCTGAATGATCATTTGTCACCGAGTTCCTTTTGGACTGTGATTAAAGCCTTTGAAAAAACTCGGTAAAGGACTCATGTTCAGTAAGGACTTTATCAGGATAGCCATAGATTATGAACTTAAAATATACTAGTGAGTTAAAGATACCTAGCCCTTCCTTGCCTATTATTGCATATTTACTTTCAAAGGGCTTTAGTTTACGTGAATAAAAAGCTATAGGGAAGAACTGTTTATCATATTACTGAAGTAGTACCCTCTTACCCCTTGGTCTGAGGCGTCTGTTGCAATAAAAAAAAATTCCTTATTTAAATCAGGGATTTTTAAGTTAGGTGAGCTGCATTATTTCGCTTTTAAGATATCGAACGCCTGTTGATGCTTTTCAGACCATAATAAATCTACGCTCTTCTTCGTAAGATCTGTTAAAGGAGCTGTCATCATTGAAGAGTTACATATTTACATACGATTGTAATACCCACTACAGCGCAAAAGTGCTGTATCCCCCTTTTACGTTAATAAGTACCGGAAAGTTATGAATAGCCGACACCTTACCATGGACTACTTTTAAGACCTGACCAGACACATAAAACCTAGATAAACATGTTCGGTTTTAAAAAACTCACATTTAGATATTTTACTCTGAGATTATTTGTCTTTGTCTCTGTAGCACTAGCTCTACTTTATGTGAATGTACTTCTAAGGTATTAGAAAAGATTACAAGATCATCCATATAGGCATGTAGGGTATCCCCTAAAAATCTCCAAACACTATATTGTAATTGGGGTGCAACGTAAGCCGGAGGCATACGTAAAAATTGATAATGTCCCCTGAGTGTGCTGAAAACGGTGTATGAGGTACAATCACTTAGGTAATGGTATCTGGTAAAAGCATTTAAGTAAGTCCAAGTTGGTGAAAAAAATTTATTCTAACCTAACAGAGATAAGATGTCGTCGGTACATAGCACTGGAAACTATCGGGAGTCGTTTCCTTGTTTAAGCGACAGAATCTACGCAGATACGCGAAATCCGATCTTTTATGGCATGACATTTGAGGGAAAAATTATATGGGCTTATTTGATTTCCTAATGGCTCCTATTACTAACATTTTTCAACTTCGTCATTTATCTCTATTTTGAAATTTCATTGAGAGTCTACACGAAGGTACGTATATAGCTTTATGTTTGTCCTTAGACCGTATTTTGTGTTAAATTACATCCGTTTTTTCCAGAGATCACTCGCCAGTGGAGAAACTTCCTGGTATTCAGGTAAAAGATAAAAAAAAATTTTCTGCTGAATCACCTCTGCTTGAATGACTTTACGGATATTACTTTAGATAGATTATCAGAGAGATTCATCCACGACTGGTTGGGCGTGATTAAAAATTAGCAACAATAAAAAATGCGATATTTATAACTTCCGTATCCACGATATGTATACTTTTAGGGCTTTGTTCGCGGAAATCGTTATATTTCAGAGTGTCGGGAAGGATTAAAAATTTCATTTCCCAGCAAAGTCTTTTTACACGCACTAAGACATTCGAGGGTGCATGCTTCTCGAGATTTTTGCGTGCAAAGTACGACTGCGGTTGTGGGAGAATTCTGTTGGGTCATTTGAACAATGTTACGATTTATGAGACAAATGTATAGTTCCTTTATATAAGTTATTATTTGATTAACTGTCTCATTTTTGTTCAAACGGATTTTAATATGTTTGAAGGTTTATAGGATTTTCCTTTGATAAACACGCCTTATTTTTCAGGATGTAAGATAATATTTTGTATACCCCTAGATGGATCTTACAATTACACTACATACAGATCAATGTTTTTTATAACTATAGAGGTATCTGTAAGCGCTCGCTTATCCGGACTTCTCATTAGGGAAGTTCGAACAACAGACGGTGAGTCCGTAAATACAAGATATTGCGTGTACTAAAGAAATAAAACAAGATATTCTAATTTTTACGGCGCGTACAGTTGGGCTTAATCCACCAGTATTTATTATAACTTAATGTATTAAAATTAAAACGAAAACCTGCTCTGATTACTTATACGGTCGTGTGTTTCATAGGAAAAATCCTTTTTAATTTAAAAAGATATTGGTATGAACCAACATCGCTTTTCCCCACTCTGCTAGAGTCGCTTATTGTGTGGAATTTGCTATGTTTTGAACACTTCGGCAGTTTTTGACTAACCTTGACCGCTTGACTAGGTGACACAGTAACCGAGTTTGCTTGTTTGATTCTGAAAGGCTACTGTTTCTATTTCTTTTTGTAATAATTAGATCCTTCTCTTTATTACCATCGCAACGTATTGTGTGTTTTTAGCATTATGTTGCTGGTTACGTATAAAGCAATGAATGACGAACTATTAGGAACTGAGCGATTACTAATAAGACAAGTTATCTCTACTGTATTCAATATTAACTGTTTGTACTTCATTCTTTGCTAAAATTTGAAATAGTGAGGGATCCTGGTCAGCGCGTTTAGCCTGATGAAAGTTTTTTACAGACATGTTATTCCTTGCAATCCAGCCATATTTTTAAAGTTAAGTTGAGTCATTGAGGTTCGATATTTTATATAACTCAAAAAACTAAAGGCTAAAACTGCGATCGGGAATTTGCAAAGGAGCATTTATTGTCATGACCCGAAATAGTGTTACCTCTAATTTATATAGATTTGTACGGGTGTTCCACTTGTTTTTTGTGTGTTTTCTAATCACTACGGTGCTTACAAGACCCTATCCATGCATCTGTATAAATACAGACGTCCACTGCGTAAACGCATATTCACTGTTTAATATGATTTGTTACGTAAGGGATTAATATCACCCAAATGATAAAATTAACATAGTATATGATTATGATATTTCAGTAGAACTTCTGGAAACAGACACTCAAAGATAAAAAAAACTCGCAGTAGCGAAATCTCAATGATGTAGATAATTTCTGTAAAAAGTAAGATTAAGAATGTCTCGTAACTTCAGCCACAGGAATAACGAAATTCGACCTGCAAAGGAAACACTCAACAAAGTTACTCCAATGAATAAAAGTTGTACTTAGCTTGCTTTTGTGGGAAGTCACGGTGTTCCGATAACGACACACGGCCTTGGTCCTCCTTCTCTATTTAGCGGATGACCTGGTTTGGCTTCAGTTTCCCCCGTGCGCGTTGTTTCGATGATTCGAGCCCTTGAAAGATCCGATGCTGCAGACGCGTTCGGTTTGTTTCTTGGAGTGCCGGAAACGCTCACTAACGATGTTTTCTTGAATGATTCTAATGAGAGACGAAGCTTCCGTTGCCGTAGGAAAAGGACACGTCGGTTTTGTTTCTTGAAGTTATTCACTAAACGATGATACTAAGTTGCTTGACGAATCTTGTTGTTTTCTGAAGTCGCTCACTAACGATGATACTAGGTTGCTTGACGAATCTGCTGTTCTCCGTCGTCGTTGACTTCTTATGATACATGATTTATTATTCTGGTTTTTTCTTCGTAGGACGTTGTAGAGTTCTTCTGGTCCGCTGCCACCAAATATTAGGGCTTGTGCCTTGTATGATAAGGCGCCCTATGAGGTAATGTTAGACTAGCGATAATCTATACGCTAAGTCGGTTGGTATTGCACTTCCATCTTCAATGGAGTGTCTGGGGTTTTGTAGATCACTTACGAAGTCGGTATTATCTTTACGACGATGTGTTAAACTCATGGTTCGGTGAGGTTCTTGTAGAAAACACAAGGTATAAAAATAGTATATTCTTCTGAAGTTTTACATGATGAAGATCAGGTATGATCGTACAAGTCTTCTATGACGATAGCTTGATCGCTTCTGCCAATGATGATGGCTAATCCTATTCCTCTACATGATAAAGCTTAGGTAAAGAGGTACAGGTCTTCTAATAACGATAGCTAACTCTGTTCTGCTCGTCTACCATCTCTGTTACAAGTTATGAAGGAACAGACAGTAGTTCGAACATATGAACATACTATCAGATGACATAGTTTCATACGAACACACAATCGAATGAGACACGCTACAGATCACGTAGGCCGTTTGAATAATAAGGTCGGGGTAGTTGTCTCAAGCAGGGAGCTTGGATAATGGTTTATAAACAACTTGAATGACTACAGGTGACGGCATGTTATCTTAGCCTACATACTTATTGTATACGTCATCTTTAGCGTCTCTAGTCTGATCACATTCCTGCAAGCAATCTGGTTGACCTCTTTAGTTTTAGACTTTTATATATATGGACTAACATTCCATATTTTTATTATGTAAACACTTACATAAACACAATTTAACTGCACCCTGCTTTCCTTCCCACTCATCCACAGATATTCTGTCTTAGCTCTGCTTATCCTTAAGCCTCGATTTTCAAATGCTTGTCTCCACAACTCTTGCTTTATCTCCAACATATCCTTGGATACTTTTCAGAAACACCCTTCTCTCTCATACATCTCCACACTTCTTGCCTAGGTACCCGATCATATGCCTTTTTCGGATCAATAAATACTAGATATAACCCTCTCTGTCTTTCTGCATGTCTTTCCAATATATATATATATATATATATATATATAATATATATATATATATATATATATATATGTATATATATATATATCATATATATATATGTATGTATATATATGTATGTATAAATAAGCGAATACCACGGGAAATGAAAGTCAGGAATCCAAGCGCTTTCGTCTTTATTCAGACATCGTCAAGGAGCTACTGAAGTACAATCGGAGAGGAAGGCCTCAGGTACAAACAAGATCAGGGAATACCAGATGGTTAATTATCAAAAGGGTAAAAATTAAAAGGGATAATCCAGGATTATCGGATATCACACGGTCACAAACTTAAACAGATTCTGACCCTAACCGAAATTACAAAGTATCTTTACAGGACTGTAAAGATACTTTGTAATTTCGGTTAGGGTCAGAATCTGTTTAAGTTTGTGACCGTGTGATATCCGATAATCCTGGATTATCCCTTTTAATTTTTACCCTTTTGATAATTAACCATCTGGTATTCCTGATCTTGTTTGTACCTGAGGCCTTCCTCTCCGATTGTACTTCAGTAGCTCCTTGACGATGTCTGAATAAAGACGAAAGCGCTTGGATTCCTGACTTTCATTTCCCGTGGTATTCGCTTATTTATGAAGTCACGTGCATCTACTGTGATTTTTTAAGCATATGTATGTATGTATATGATGCATACATACTAAAATATATAACAAGTCTGCGTGTGTCTTTTTGTAAGGAAGGGACATCTACGTAGGATGATTCTTTACTCATATAAAGTCTTGGAAATTTTTCAAGCAAACATCTGAGATTAGCTTTTGTCGGCGAGAGTATCATCCCACCTTTTCGTCCCTTTTCTTCGGCTAATTTTTTCTTATGAATATTCAAAGCGTCAGAGAGAGGAATCTCGCCCTGCCTTTCATTCAGACGTTTTTTAGGGCAGTTACTCAGAAATACATCAAATCTTTTAAATAACCCGGAATCATACATTTACGTTGATTTATGGATACACGTGAAAAGCATATTTATAATTTTTTTTATTGATTTTGCTATTCATTGATATTGATTAGTCTCTTTATTTTTACAAAGAAAATAAACTAGTATAAAAAAGGCAGTGTAGGTCTAGAATAAAGAAGACCCCATGTGTTTCACATGTGAAGTTACACACAGCATATATTCTATATTCTGTTTGTGACTTCAGTTGACACCGCCACCATAGAATCAGAGCGATAGTCAGTGGGAAATCCAGCTCAGGGCCAGTGTATCTCTCCAATGGCCTCCATAAAGACTAAGCATGCAATTAATCCCTGCTAACAATCATTTGTACCGGCTCTAATATGACCGTAATTTTTATAGTACGGACATCATAATGATAATATTACAAGCAAGCAGATTACTGTATTTCAGAATACCAGCCAGCCTTTAGAGTGCATGCCATATCAAGTATACTTCATTCTAAGGAGGACTGCTCTCCAGCGATTCCGTAAGGTTCAAATACTAATGGTATTGAGTTGTGCTATATCGCCTCATCTCGATGGAACAAGGAGCTGACGCTCTAAGAGATTCTAGAGGCTCCGTCATAAAGGATGATTGTGGAAGGAACCTTCTGAAATAGATTTCACTAAAGATGTCCGTACAGAACATCTTCCAACATTGTTCTAACCCAAAATTTTTGCTTTTAGGAATGATAAACTTGTCCTTATGGAAACTGGCTAAGAATCAACATGTTGGAATGACGCTATACCAACAGCAGTATGAAAAAAAAAATTATGAGCGCTTAACACCTTCATCTATCTAGATATAAAAAGTAAGACAGATACTACCGAGTTTTCTAGAAGCCATAATACTTATTGTTGGCATAAGATGCACCTGAGAAAAATTTGATATCTCGATTTGAACTTGCGAACCGAATTGTAATTTTTGTACAAATGGAATACTGTTATTAGATTTTTCTAGGTTCTAAATATATCATTTAAGATTTTAACGTATCTTACTGTTATAAGCCAAATTCCATTAAGTTTTAAAATGATCCATTATATTTAGTTTTGGTAACACGATCTACCAAAAGAAAACCGATTTGCTTTAGATTATATCAACGTATCGGATCCTGAGAACTCTGCTGTTAGTTTCCCCAGGAGTCATTTCGTTCTATAAACCGGCTATAAATGCTTTAATGATACCGATTAAATGCGATTTTCATGTACATTCCAAAGGGATATTGATTAGGATGCCAAATGAATATTAACCCAAGTACTCCTACACTTCGTATATGGGCATTATTGTTTGGAGGATCCTTCCATTTTAACGGAGTCAGTAGTGATGCAAGTATATTTTTAATAGGGACTTTAGCGGAAGTATTACCTCTCCCCCAAGCGCCTGAGTGGCGGGGTTGTTATGGTGTTTGAGTCCCACTTCGGTGGTCGCGGGTTCGATTCTCGGCCATTCCATTGAGGAGTGAGAGATGTGTATTTCTGGTGATAGACGTTCACTCTCGACGTGGTTCGGAAGTCACGTAAAGCCGTTGGTCCCGTTGCTGAATAACCACTGGTTACATGCAACGTAATTAAGTTTTAATCAAATGTCTCTTTTATTTTAATTTAATGGCTTTCTGAAATAGTAATAAGAATTTTGTAAGATTCCTTTTTAATGAAACTTTAATGAGCAGTTTGCATTACATACTATAGGATCCATGGCGACAGAAAGTACTAGTCCTTCCTCTGTAGCTGTGATTTAATTTTTTCACTAATAGCTTAACATTCCTGTCCTTTCAAGGCATTGTAGTTGATTTTAGAATATTTTATCTAATTGTCAATGGGTTATTCTTAGTTTATGATTGGTATTTGATACTGTAATTCCCCAATGCTCTTCCATTGTTATTAACAGTAGCCGGGTTATTTTGGAAGATGGTAATGAAATGTCTCTACTGGAAATCTTGTGATACGGAAAATGGCTTCTTTATCACTGCGCAAATCTATTTCGACACATACCTAGTTTTTTAGAGGTTAAAGGGAAGAATCTTAGCTTGATTCTGAAGATCCGTGAAAGAGCGGAATGAACCGAATCCTATGAGTAGTAATAAAATACCTGAAATATGTAGAACATAGAGTCGCATGTAATTGCTGGGGAATGTAATTCCTTTTATAGAAGTTAAACGGTTAACGTATATAGCAACAAAAAGTTAACAAGAATAAAGCAAAGCCATCTGTTGAATGCATATAAAATTTATCTAACAAGCATAACGTTTTTGAAATGGTATTATATCAGGCAAAATGTGAAGTCATATAAGAAATAGTACACAACTACAAACATGGAGTCTGGTGATGTCTTCGTCTATGAACCGACCAGAGTAGTCGCCTGTCTTTGCTGAGAAGTCGCCGATTACATTCTTTGCGTCTTCGAGTCAATTCATGAAGATCATAGTTATATTATAAAGGAATGGGGGAAGTAAATATGTCCATTAAGATTCTATATGTATTTGCAATTTGCTTTTTCGTTGCAAATTTAGATTAATGCACTTATAGTCATCTCATGCTGCCTGAATAAGCCTAAAATCCATGTATATTTATTTGCGCACTCATTCATGTATGAGGTGTAAACGTGTTTTTAGAGCATATGGATACGTTAAATGTGTGCTGTAAATTTTATATGTATATTTATGGATGTATATTCAACAGTGTTTTTTCACTTTTTTTGATGAGACGATGTTCCATAAAAGAAATTTTATTCTCCCCGTGTGCTTATTATTCGTTCGATTTTGTTCCTTTGTAATTTGGCCTGCTATGTTCCCTTTTTTTTTTTTTACACCCGTTTCGCTTTTTCCATCGCTGAATATTTCGAAGACTGAAAATCATTGTCCTTCCAGCATGCTGTTTGTTGAAGAGTGATTTCATTCATCGCAGATGACAGGTTCCATAATTTTCATGAATTTCCTGCAGTTCTTTCCTTACACTCACTTTTTACTCTTTGTTCCTTGGCGACTTCCCGAAGGCTCCATCAAATAACTGCCATCTTCCCTCTCCAAGTCTTCCCTCCACCCCACTCCCGCCTCCCCATCCTCCCCCATCCCATCTCCTCCACTTCTTCCCAGCCCTGAAGGCGTCTCGCTATCGAACATTGCAGTATTCCCGGAACATCACTTCTTGGTTGTCTTTCCCTTTCTTTAGCTTCGTCCGCTCTAATTCCCCCGACTGAAGGCGGCAGTGCTGAAAGTTGCATAACTCGTGTTGCTGCTCGATGTTTTGTATCTAAGCAGAATATTTATCCTTTTTCTTTGTACACTCGTCTTACTGCTATCTTAAATCTCTATACTTTTTGTTTTATTCGAGGGCCAATTATTCCATGGAATATCTTCAAACGCATGGGGATTTGAATCCACAACTTAGGCCGTTTCGTTTATCCCAGACCTCTTCGGTAAGGAAATCTCAAACTGGCAGATTTGATACATCTGAATGAAGTGAACGTAGTATTGTCACACTGAATAAAATTATGAATAGTTTGAGTTTGAATTTAGATTTACACCTAAACAAATTCTGTCACATTCGGTCCCTTTTCATCTCATGATTCTCTTCAGTTGCACGATTGACAG
>NC_061109.1:92932605-92942605 GCF_015104395.2 Macrobrachium nipponense | reverse complement strand
AGCCAGTATCCAGTTACTTGCGCTTTCCCGCTCGAAGGTCTAGGGCTCCTCCTCACTTCATAGAAAACGCTCTTGCGGATGCAACTATACTCTGTTTTTTTTCATCTGTCCATCCGCCTATGGTGTTTGTGTATGGTAACACTGCGTCCCGGTAAATAATTACGCTGTGTGTAAGTGTTAGATTAAATAAAAGGATATCTGGGTGTACATTTGCAACTGAAAAGTGTTTTAATAATTTACTGTATGCGAATTACACCGTTAATATTCGAAATAGGATATTATTATAATCGTTGAATGTAAGCTGAATGTAACTATCTAAAGCCCGGGACGCAGTGTTACCATACAAAAACACCACAGGCGGATGGACAGATGAAAAAAAACAGAGTATAGGTAGATTTGCTCAATCTACATAGCCGTCGCAACATTGACTGCCATTGACGTCAGCTATCTTTAATCGCTTTGGAATACAAACATGAGTTTGTAGAAACTAAAATAATTCCATTCACCACTACGATGATGCAATGATATCCCCGTTCATGAAGGAAAACGAGTAAATATTGTTGTCGTGATACATAGTACTACAATCAGAAATTCACATTCTATCTACCAGATCTTTATGAACGAATCCATCTGAGAAATTCCAATTACTTCGGATATATATCGTGTTTTTAAGTATCTGAACGGTTTTGCTTTGCAGTTTTAACTTATCAAATTTTGCAGTGCATTTTCATATTCTAGAGGAAATTTAGCGGAATTATGTCTTTTCAGTAAAACCAAATGGGAACTTCGATGAACGAAAGCTAATGAAAACTGTATCTTCACTTTTCTTGTCGAATGTACGTGCATTTTATGATAACGAGTAATATACGTGCCTTTGATGATAATGCATGTAGATTATCTATAAAGAAAGTGTATAGTTATTATATGAATACTGTAAATTTCGTGGTTCGTTCGTTAAGAGAATTTTCCAGAAAAATTATAACACTTTACAATTCTCAAATCTCCTTTGAACTTAGTATATAGCTAAGTACTAGAAAACTGCAAGGGATTCATAATAAATGCGTTTTTTTAATTCACTTTACCCGTTCTCTTTACCTCCCCGATAAAGGCTCAAAGCTGTAAAATTATTCCCGAGTCTTCTGTCGACGTGAATAAAGAGAACTTCATCAGCGACGCAGCAGTTGCTTCTTATGCACGAAGTTCGAGCTTGAAAAGACCTGGGAAGAAAAGCCTTTTCGCGTTCACACGTGAAAGATCCCACGAGACGCTCGACTATTTTTCAAATTAGAATCGTCCTCTGTTAATTCCTCAGATTATCGTCTCTTTGAAAAGAGCCTCTCTTAGGTTGTCAAGAGACGGGATGCCGAGAAAAAAGGGGTCTCTCTGTCTTCGTAACATGAGACAATTGCAAAGGAAACGTTTCATTTCTCCTTGATGTTTTTAATCTGTTCCTCCATTTATTACGAGGATTGTTTTCTACTTATTTTCTGTCTTGGATCTTCAGATGTTTGCACAGATACATGTGCTTCAAATATTGCACTGTAAGTGGGCGTTTTTATTAGTTCTTTCAATAATGCATTCCTTTTTTATAAAGGGAGCATCAGTGCATATCTAAATACCTTCTTTCTTTACATATCGGAATAAAATGTATTATAGATATACATTTTATTTTGAGTGATAGACATTTCTGTAGTTCAGTGAGAGAGAATGGAACCTACATCATAATTTGGCTTCACGAAGATCTTGCAAGAACACGAGAATAACGTTTTATTTGCCTCAAAAAACAGTTTCTTTGTGGCCTGTACTAACACGACATTTCCTGATTTATAAGTAAGGGTATAATTAAAAAAATGCATTTGACATACCAATTAGAAGAGATAAGACGTTTAAGAGCCTACCAGACCCTTCGTTGTTAAACTTCTGTGACTTATTGAATTACAAACGTCGCAATTTAGTTATTGCAATGTTAATCCGTATCCCTGAGATGTATTTGTAAAGCATAAGTAATCACTGCCACATTAAATATGTTAAAACTGATGCAGAACAAAGGAAAATTAAGTGCATTTGAAACTAACACCTAACACCAAGCGGCGGCTGATTGTTCCCATTTGGTTGTACAGAGTCCAGAGGCCCCCAGCAGGCTTCTTATTCTCTTCATCCCTTCATCTTCTCATACCTCTGTCCTTGTGGTAAAGGCTCGTGCTGGTGTCAAATATGTTAATTAGTGAGATGTTTGCGATAGGTACCGTTCGTGGGCTTCTGACACATTTTACAATAGTGTAGAAGTGCCCTCACAGTGACGTCTTATCTTCATTGACAGTGTATATACGAATTTATCCCTTATATTATATAAGGGAATTTATTTGCTACGAAGGAGAGGTTATAGCCTATATCATTGTCATTTTATTCTTCGTGATAGTGCTTCAAGGAAATTGATCATCACTGAATGAATTTGTACGAATTGTTTAAAAACTTGGTTACTTGCATAAATTAATCACTTGTATTACCTTGCATGACCGTGCGTTTCAGACTGTTCAATATCATGAAAACTTTTCATTAGGGGTAATATAGTTGGAAGCCATACCCCATAATATAACTTACCTGTAATCGTTAAAATGGAAAGACGATGGGCCAACTTTTCTTCATCGGTCGATGTAGAGAAGATTTATACGGTTATTGTCTTTCGTTTTTTGTTTGTTTTGTTTTGTTTGTTTGTTTGTTTGTATGGTGTTTTTAAGTTGCATGGAACCAGTGGTTATTCAGCAACGGGACCAACGGCTTTACGTGACTTCCGAACCACGTCGAGAGTGAACTTCTATCACCAGAAATACACATCTCTCACTCCTCAATGGAATGGCCGAGAATCGAACCCGCGACCACATAGGTGAGAAGCAAACACCAAACCAACCACGCCACTGAGGCGCTATATTGTCTTTCGTGGTATCTATGGTTAAGAAAAGTAATACTTTAGAACTACACGGCAAAAATGTAAATGTTGATCATCTATATATCGCGTCCTTTTTGTGAAATGAATAACCCATTATGAAATATTTAGTTTTTAGAGAAAATTTTTCATTGGTGACCTGTTATTTCAGTAGGAAGGTATAAGCAGAATTACACCATTTTAAAGTATATTAGTTATTTTCAATATATACAAAGCGAACGTATGTTAATAAATGGTATTTTGAGATAAGTACACAGCTCGGGTATATAATTTGTTATTCTTTTGAATATTCAGAGACTAATCATCGTGCAATAAGGCAAATCGTCAATAGTAAGTTACCACTGCTTGGGAAAATTGATTCTCCATAAAAATCACTCATCATGAAATAAATTTGAAACTTAGTGAGCTGATGCCTAAAAACCATGCAGATTGGTTTCTAAGTAAAGATCTATCTGTTATGAATCTTTCATTTCAGAATTTAGCAGTTGTATGACAAAGCACGCGGTCATTTGGACTTAACGCTATTAACATAAAAATCGACTACATGAAACGGTAACGGGATCGATTTGAAAAACTTATTTGTTAAAGTGAAGGTATTTATTTTTGTTTAAAGATGTCGCTCGTCAGTAGGAATAACTTCAGTCCCTGGCAACCGTTATCTTTGAAAGATACTTGGCTTCCATATTAATCATCGCTTTTGAAAATATTTTCATATACAGATCATATCTTTTCAAGCATCAATCATTGTTTCCAAAGCTTTGTTTGTGCAGTTATGATACGTGCATTACGCCATTACGCTGGCATACTTTATTCCTTTTAAATGACTGATGAACCACTAACTTCGTTGCTCTGTCAATATCTATGCAATTTCATGAATCTAATGTGATTACTTCCCGTTATGGACAGGCCCCTGTCCTTTCAGAGGCAGACGACTACGTGTCCAGTTCTGCTTGAACTTCATTATTTCATACGTTTGCTCCATTGTCATTGCATTGTAATTTTATTTCATGGCAGTTTATTATTATTTAAAGTAGTCTCCATTTAATTACAATTCGTTTATTGCTAATAGTTTTTTTTTAAATTGAAGTGCCCATGTTCATTGCAAGCCATATATATACGAACTCTTTGGTTGTCGTAAACACATTGTCTTAGGCATCCTTAGACGAAAAGTAGAGAAGGAAATTATACTGAATAACAACAGACCTTTTTATTATGTTGTTAAACATTGACTTTATACCGAGTTTACCAAGGAAAAATGTCTTGAGATAATCTTGGTGACTTACCATTCATTCTCTATTTAAGAACCCTTGAACATTTTGTAGGGAATGATTCGAGAGGTAAATTTAGGACTTTCAAGCTTTTTTATATCTTGTCCGGGAATCCAATGTTAATGCTGACGAAGAAGTTATTTTTCTTCGCGGCAATAACTGCCAGTGCTCATGAAATTCCAGCAATGTGCATTGTTTATTTGCGCCAACAGTAAATTGTTTCTTTATGTAAATTCGAGGATTCGCGGTCCACGCGTTCCTTCAAGATCAGAGGAAATGAAACTGGAGCTGTTTCGCAAATTACGCGAATTTGGAATGGGGAGTAAATTCGTGGAAATTGCCGTTGCGATGGATTGCTAATTTCGAGAACGAGGTAGCCCGAGCAGTGGTAAACACTTCTGCATTACAAGTTCAGTTGCCGTTGCATGTCATTATGCACGTCAGCAGAGTCATTTGACGTCTTGAAGGTGATGGGCTCACTCGTACGTTCAGAGGTTTCCATTCTGTCATGGGAAACACTTTGGCCTCTGGATTTATTTGTAAGATCATGTTTTTCCTTTGTAGTCCCAATTAACTCTCTCTCTCTCTCTCTCTCTCTCTCTCTCTCTCTCTCTCTCTCTCTCTCTCTCTCTCTCTCTCTCTCTCTCTCACACACACACAGTAATTTTCGGGGGATGACATGTATAGTTTTATAAAACAAAACGAAATTTTGGCCTTTCTGGAAGACAGAATGTTTCTATGATTTAGATAAATTTAAAAGAAATCGTTTAGACAATTTTTCTTTATTAAACCTCCTTGTATTTCTTTGCAATGCTGTATTTAAAAATGACCTACCTATGCCAATACGAACAAATGCACCTCAAGTAAACAAACTAAATACTGTCATAAATGGAAGTAGGTCGAGTCTGCTCTTCCCGGGTAGCTTGCTTGCAGAGGTGAGCCTCCCCTCCGGTCGCCATAACACAATTCTTCATATGCTAAGGGAACGCTAGATACATATGCATTGAAGCAAAGATTCTTTGATAGAATACAGATTCCTGCTCTAAGGGAAAGGCTCTTTAACTTCCCTGCGTTCTTAACACCCACGAGCGCTTTTCCTGATACTTGGGAGTTGTCCAATGCTAAACCCTCTCGAAGGGTAATGTTCAACATGCCGCAAAGATAGTGCGCTTCCATTCCCATGGCATGATCATTTTTAATTTAATGTTCTAGTAATGCGTATTCAGAACAGGTCATTTTGGATCAAGAGAATTAACTGAACCTCTTAACGCCAGCTGATCCCTTATGTCACTGCAATTGCATTGGTTCCTCGTGAGCGTTTTACACGTGCGCACGCTTATGAGAAGGCCGGAATGAACAAGCACCTAAACCTGCCGTAGCACACAAGCCGGATTTCATTTCATGTGAGTCAATTACGGATGTATTCCGTAGTAAATTGATGATTTACCTCGGAGATTCTGCATTAACTTCTATGCAAGACAATGAACTTATACGTAATTGTCTTGAAAAACGTCACGATTTCTTTGACATATGTCGTCTTCTCTCCTTCAATGAACCTAATTAAGCCGAGTAAACAAACCCGGGGATGTTCTGAAGGGGAAAAGAAAAAAAAGACCTTACGCGACTGTCACTTAGTGTTTAAAGTGGGGGAACCTCATCCGTCATTATTCCGAAGAGTTACTATTTTTAATGAGGCATATTTGTTTTCTTTTCAAGTTCGAGGTAATTCTAATGAGGATATTTTTTCTTGTCTGTTCAACAAAATTTCAATATAATTGTGCTTTATATGACTTAATGTAAAGTTTAGCTTTGTCAGCTATTTGCCCGTGGCAAGCTTCAGAGAATACACCAGATCTACAAGGAACTACAATCTAATGTGTAGATGAGTATATAGTGACTGACGTCAAAACATCATACATCATTATTCCGAAGAAATAAATGTGTGTGTGTGTGTGTGTGTGTGTGTGTGTGTGTGTATTAAGCTTTCTCTTTGGAGGGAAAAGCCATAGACCTAAAGATTCTCCTTTATATTGTGAGCACCATTAGGATATGCCTATTATATGTAAATGACAAGCATAGCTGAGCGTGTAAAAGGCTATTTTGTGCGTTTGGGAACATCGTGATTTTGATCGTTCCTAAAACTGAGGAGGATTATAATAACTTATAAATATGATATGTTCGTATTTAATAAGCTCTTAATGCCGCACTCCATCGACAGAAGCTTCCAGAAATTTATACACAGAAAAATTAAGGATATTATGAAGGGAGGGCATACTCTAAACACAATTTGGATCACGAAGATATCGTCAAATTATTTTCCGACAGACAGTGCTGTTAATGAAGTCGAAATGAGCTTAAATTATGGTCTGTAGAAGGCAGTACATCACAATTGTTAACCTAGAGGAATCTACTTCAGGTAATGTCTCGCAACTTTGGATGGAATATTTCCAAGAGCAAAGATTTCCTACGCGTTATTCTGAGAGAAAGAAAACGAGAGTGCAAAGATAAAATACGTGAATTGCAGAGTATCGTAAAAACTTTGGTCACTTCTCACGCTGCTGTTGTTCTCGCAGCAATATTCTCGCAAGTTCTTTAGTGTTTTAATAGGTCTAGGTTCATTCTATTGTGTTGGGGGGAAATAAACGAAAGACCCATCATACTGGAAAGTAAGAGCAAGAGTGATTGTATTGTTATTGTTGCCGTACATACACTGATATGTGAACACACGTTTTTAACGTTGAACTCACTGGAATGTTCATTGTTATGTGCGCGGCCTTAAGGTGATGTGAAAATACAGTTCAAAGTCGACTGCCAGAGGTTTTAGAATTTTCAGAAATAGAATGCGCTTAGTACCGGACTAGGCACTTTAAAAAAAAAAGTAACAAACGCTAGATATAAAAGTTGAGATGCTTTATAACGAAATTATTAATCTTATGTTTATAAAATTCTTCTATTGTGTTTTCAGACTGTTTTGTTATTCCAAGAAAGGCATGTAGAGAACCAGTGTACAATGAGAAGAATACTTTGGAATTTAATAAAATATGACGTGAAGGATTACATTATACAGCTATATCTTTAGTGCATGAGTCGTTATTGTTACCGTGGAATCCCTTAGCTCCTCAAGAGTAAAAATGAAAATGCACTAATTAGAACTGGGAGAATCCAAAGAATTTTGAAAAAAAATGTAGAATACTCCTAATTGTTAATGAGTCCTTTTCGTGCCCCTTATGGTATTCTTATGCATAATAGTGGGCAAAGGGCTACATTTAAAACTAATGAGGCTGTATTTCATGATTTGGGCAAAATAAAGAGGTTTTGTGTTATAATAACTAAGTTAAATGCGCTTTCAATTTTCTGTACGGAAGAATATTTGCCGTTATATGATAATGCGATTTCGATATTATCTCTCTTTTCTGAACAAGAAATTTCGTTTTTTTTCCGTATATTTCAAACAAGCAGGATAAAAATGCACAAAAACGACTATTTTGAGCAAAGATTTCGAAATTTTGCAAATTACATAACTATGAACTGTGTTTGTGACTGCCTACGGAAAGTATAAAACCCAAAGGACGTTAAAAAGGTTTTCCTCATCGTAACCACTTTGTGGAAGTTGAATGTAAGATCATTTAGTCTTAAATAAAAAGCTTTTCATATTTCAAACTGATAGCAGAGTGTAATCTGGCTCAGTAAAAATTAATCATAAATATAGAAATGGGGCTTCGATGAAATTATCACGTCATGATCATTTACAGTTCAGTTCATATTCACTGAAGCTTGTCTTTGGTATGTCCTTAAAGATGATTACTTTGCAAGCTCAGTACAATTTAATTTAGATAACATATTAGATCTGAGACCCATTGAAGAAAACTCGCTAAGTGCTGAAATAATACGAATTTGTTTTGTAAAGTATATCAGAGCTTCTTTAACTGCTTTTAAAAATGGGGCCTTTTTCTCTTATATACTTTTTCTTGGTCCGGTATTATCCATATTGGCTCCGCACTTACCGAAGAAACCACATGTTTTTATAAAAAAAAAATGTATTGTAATCAAGTCATGCTTACTGGATTATTTATTGATGAGTATGTTTTGTAACAATGATTATATATAATCTTGTTTAAAAATTTACAACGAAACAGCAGACAGTGTTGCAAAGCTGGAAGACACTGGCCGTACCAGTTGTAAACGATAATCAATCTAGAAACAACAACCGTGAAATTCGTTTATTTTATTACGTTAGACACACTAAGCAATGTATACGTTGCATGATCAGGTGAACTCTTCTGGTACTATGTAAAGTATTGTATCGTGTATTTGCATTCCAAGGTTGGATCCCCGAACAAAATGATACACAGTTGCTGGACCTATGAACTGCGAATGGTCCATCCGAGTTTTATTTGAATCTTCTGCGCAAATGTATATGTAGGTACCATTGTTTCACGTGTAACTGTTGCAGACTGTTTTAAATACGAGTATTTAAGCTCTGAAAGAGATTAAACATTTTAAATCAAAAGTGGATGAAACGTAAATGGCTGCCATTGATAGTTTGTGTTAGTCCGTTATGTCAGAGATTATATATATTTGAAATTATGATTCTGGCATTGTGTTATTGTTCGTTTTCGGTAATCCCTTTGTAATACTGTAATCTCCGTGGCTTAATTTTTGCGATTGATTCATGAAATATTATCGTCATGTAACTACAAGGCTGAACAAAAGGCACATACTGGATTTACATTTAACCAAGAGTTGTTCGTATTGATTTACTCTTATGTTCATTAGAAGGTAAATAAAAGCCTTTTTGTATTATAATGGACTCTGCTTTTCAAACAATATTTGGTAACAGATGACGTGAACGGGGTTTCATATGACAGCTACGATTAGATAATACCACGACTAGAGTTGGGAGATACACAATGGCAGCGAAAGTAGAAGGAAGCCGTTTTCCCTATGCGTTAGAATTTTCATCAGAGTATCACAATAGAAAAAATCTCTGTGCATATTCTTACTGCGTATGTTACTTGAAACCAATGGTTACTGACTTTTTTATTTCATAACTGCAATTATCCTTGCTTTTATACAGTTTTTTTTTGGTATATTATCCCTTATTGACTTCGTTCGTTTAATCTTATTATTTTCTGTATTGAACAAATAGATTTCGGCCGTCAAATGTCGCTGTTAACCAGTCAACATCATCGGTTTTTTTTTTTTTTTTTTTGGTTTTTTTTTTTTTTTTTGGGGGGGAGGGGGGGGTGAGGGCGGGGGATATGGCGAAAGGGAAAGAACAATAAAAATTCAAATATCTGAATACACCCAAGCTTACAAGCACAAGCACACATACGTATGTATATGTATATATAAAAATAAATAAAATATATTTATAATATATATGTATTATATATATGTGTGTGTTATTATGCATGTATAGCTACATACATATACACACACACACACACACACTTAATATGAATTACACTTTAATTGATATAATGGTTACTCAATTAGTAAATCAGTGTTGTTTTCTTCCAAAGAGATAAAAAGATGACTTTTTCCTGGCATTGTATTCAAGAAATTTATAACTATCCTGGGGCGTATAAGCTAAATATGTTACATTTTGATAATACGAAACGCGGGTTGAAGTTAGTTTTCATGTCTTTAATTTTATTACATACATTTATTCATATTTTTCTTTAATTCTTCAATTTGATTTCAGTTTAATTCCTCGTATAATATTCCACTTTAACAAATAAACAGATGAGTCAATGTATAGCAAAAGTTTAACTACTTTTTTAAT
>NC_061109.1:92900105-92922605 GCF_015104395.2 Macrobrachium nipponense | reverse complement strand
CCGCGACTGAGATTTTCATTCACTTTACGGAAATCTCGACTGCCCCAAAGAAATTGCGACCCATTTTTAGTTGTTTTTTTATAGATTCTTCAAAAACTTCCCATAAAATCTTATATTTTACAGTGAATTTTGTTGATGAAATCTCTGCCGAGGAAGTCTAATTTATTAGCTATAAATTTTACATTTGATAGTTCCTTTGTCAGGTTTGGATGGGGTTTCTTTGCTGCTTTAATGATTTATGCAATTCCAAATCTAAAAAAAATATGTTCAAGCGCCTCAGTGGCGTGGTTGGTTTGGTGTTTGCTTCTCACCTTGGTGGTCGCGGGTTCGATTCTCGGCCATTCCATTGAGGAGAGAGAGAGGTGTATTTCTGGTGCTAGAAGTTAACTCTCGACGTGGTTCGGAAGTCACGTAAAGCCGTTGGCCCCGTTGCTGAATAACCACTGGTTACATGCAACGTAAAAACACCATACAAACAAACAAACAATTACCTCTCTAGTCAAGACTTTTGTAGAATTAAGTTTTAATCAAATGTCTCTTTTATTTTAATTTAATGGCTTTCTGAAATAGTAATAAGAATTTTGAAACTTTAAGTTGTTGTATATTAAAGTGACTTCGAGACATACACTACACACACACACACACACACACACACACACACACATATATAATATAATATATATAAGCGAATACCACGGGAAATGATAGACAGGAATCCAAGCGCTTTCGTCTTTATTCAGACATCGTCAAGGAGCAGTAGCTCCTTGACGATGTCTGAATAAAGACGAAAGCGCTTGGATTCCTGTCTATCATTTCCCGTGGTATTCGCTTATTTATGAAGTCACGTGCATCTACTGTGATTTTTTAAGCATATATATATATATATATATATATATACATGTATGTATGTGTGTGTGTATGTATGTAGTGTGTATTACAAATATTACCAATGAGAGGGAGAGGAAGTTTTAGAGTGAGTAGAATGGGTGTTAGGGAGGAGAGAGAGAGAGTTTTATTGGTTGTGAGAGTTTCCCCTGGTAGTGCCGGGTTGGTCAGCTAGCATATATAAACATCACTGGGGAGTATATATATTATATATATATATATATAATATATATATATAGATATGCATATATATATATATATATATATATATATATTATATATATATATTTATATATATATACATACACATACACACATCACCGAGAGATTTTCTATATTCACAGACATTAAGCTACAGCTGGATGTCAACTACGAATGAATGCTGCTTTTTATATATAATTCGCTCTACCTCTGAAATAATACCAAAGGGAATCGTAATTGACAGGTGGTTTGTCACCTGGGAAATTCAATGCTCCTCCGTAGGCTGTTGCTGTAGGGGTATTATTCTGAGGAAGAGCAAATTGGATATCAAGTGGATTTTGTACCTTAACGTATGTGGTATAGTATATACTATATATATATATATATACATATATATATATATATATATATATATATATATATATATATATACATACATATATATAATATATATATATATATATATATATAATTTTTTTTTTTTTTTTTTTTTTTTTTTTTAATGCATCTTTGCCAGGGGGATCTTCATAAATGAATGGGGATACACTGAAGATCCGCGCAGCATATTGAAAAAAGATGCAAGGTTTAATAATCTCTGACCTTGAGATCAGGCAAAAACTTATTAAAATCAAAAGGGGTGATTTAGAGAAACTCAGGTCTCTAACTTAACTAATTATATATACAATAAAATTAATATAAGGCGGTTTAACGTAACTGGGACAAAAATGCAACAGTCCGTCACTACACGATGAAGAAACAATGTGGGTTATTCTCGAAGGAAAACACAATTGAAGCCTGCTTCAAAAGGTTTTTCCTAGGGTATTTGGGAAAGCCAATATCGCACACAAGTTGATGCACGGAAGCCACAGCTGCCTAACTCCTAATCTGCAATTGAAAACACCTTTGATTACTTCACTGGAATAAGGCGTCTGATTATGGAATCGAGGAATTGCACAGAGGGTGCCTGGAAATGAACTGGGTTCTGGGAATTCACAATTTAACAGTTTACGTGTCAGGAGAGGTGTTCCTCGTACTTCAGGGGGCCCAGCGATGGCGGGGGCCAATTTAAATGGCACCACAAAAGATGACTAGACCCCGCAGCCACGTGTTTAAGATAGGGCAGTTCTAAAGAATGAGGGGAAGGAGAGATGTGTCCTGGAAAGAATCCGACGAATTCTCATATCCCGTCTCCGATCCCAGGCCATTTATCAATTTTCCCAGGTGATGAGGATCCAGGTATCCTAATGGCCATCTCCGCGCATGCGTGAGTATCCTTGTGGCATTTTCTAATTGAAGATGGCGACACCACGTGATTGATCCTGGGTTTGCATCACAGCTGACATGGCTAAGGTGAAGATTTGCATTTCTTACTGCCTGGAATTAAAGCTGCCGGCAGATCACTTAAACGGGGAGAAGGATTTAAGGACTATCCAGGAAGGCAGAGGGAGAGCATCAATGGAAGGGGCGAATGGTACCCGTAGTTTTACATAAACATGAGAAGAGTTAATATTTTTCTTATTTTATTTGAATTAAATATACTATGGGCAGGAGGATTTGCTGGGAAAAGTATTATCGTATCGTATATATATATATATATATACTATATATATATATATATATATACTATATATATATATATACACGCGAGCGAGCGCGCGCACACATACTAAATGTTTCAGATAGAAGGTAGACCAAAGATACCATGTCATATAACAGTGGGTTCTTTAAGAAGAATCAGGGCAATATAGATTCTCTTTATCGTCCCCTTTGGAACATATAAAGTTTCCATCTTTTATTTAAAGATTAGCTGCTTCACTTGAGTCAAATGGATTCGAGACTAAATGTAAGTCCAAATTTGGACTTGGAGAAACTTAAGTACTTGAGAGAGTTGTGAAATGTCCTAATACCGAGAGATGTCTCTTCACCATTTTCTATT
This sequence comes from Macrobrachium nipponense, assembly GCF_015104395.2. Classification (NCBI taxonomy): domain Eukaryota; kingdom Metazoa; phylum Arthropoda; class Malacostraca; order Decapoda; family Palaemonidae; genus Macrobrachium; species Macrobrachium nipponense. Next base: position 92,919,583 of record NC_061109.1, on the reverse strand, counting down.
CACCATTATCCTTATTTTGCCATAGAGTCCAGAACAGGCGATTTGCAGTGGTTATCATAAACTTTCACCCTCGTTATCGTGTTCTAGAATGCTCAGTCGACTTATCACCATCAGCCTCGGAATAGTCGTTATTTTTTTCTTTTTCTTACCGCTCGCCTGATTACCACGGCTCATTTACTCTCTTTTTAATGTTCTGACCCTTACCCTTTAACCACCTGTCTCATTCTCTGTGTTAGTCTCAGTAATATTTTCTGTAACATACACAATTTATTTATATATATATATATATATATATATATTATATATATATCTATATATATATATATATATATATATATATATATATTATCAGTGATAATTTATTCATAGTATGGTATTAATCCTAAACTTGAAGTAGAATTTTAGTGAACCATTTTACTGTTATTCAAAAAAAAAGAATGTTCCTCTCTGGGTGGATTTTAAGTACACATAAATTTTCCAAACAACGCAATTAAAATATGCGCCTGTGTTAAACAGTAACAAGGAAACGATGTCGTGCATATAATGAGAGAACTATTTTCTACCAAAAAAAAAAAAACAAATTAGGCTTGCATTCACATAATGTTTGCCCTAAAGGAAAAAAAAAAAAACGTTGATTCTTCAAGTTCTGAGATAAGATTGTGCATCTGTGTTCTTAAGCGTTGAAGCCCCTTCAGCAATTTACTAGTTTCAGCCAAGCAATCGCAAGACAAATGGTTCCCATTGGAATCAGAAGGAGATGAATTAGCATAATGTTCTCTCCTTTAGAGTATTTTTTTGTACACCATGAGCTTCAAATTGTTGCATTTCCCGTGAGTAATTTATTTTACTTCTGGGATCAAGTACCACTTTAGGAAATTCGTGTTACACTTCACGGTTGTGATTTGTGTTATTAATGTTAATCCTTTATTTAGTGTCATCTCTCTCTCTCTCTCTCTCTCTCTCTCTCTCTCTCTCTCTCTCTCTCTCTCTCTCTCTCCTACGCAAACAAAACACAAACCTACACACACACACACACGCTCACACAAAATGGTGCTTAGGCAAACTTGTATTCCATTGCGCTGTTTTAACATTTTATAGGCATTGAATGATTAATTTTTTCAGCTTATTCTGAACGAGTAAAAAATCGTATTTTATTTTTCTTCAGATCGGTTCAGATTAATTATAATGAGCAACTAAACGAAAGAGCTCCATAAGAACGGTATAATGATTATGATAAAAAAGACAGAAAAAGATGCTAATGTTTTGATGCTGGTTTGCCTAGTTTACTAGGACGTTAGGTGTCGGAAGTCCCACTGTTTAGTTAGCGGCATAATTAAGTGCCAAGCAATGGCAGATTACTTGCAACCAAACGTTAGATCTTGGTAACTAATTCAGATTCATTATTTTTTAAGTGTACCAGCACTTTTACGTTATCTTTATCCGTTATGTATACTTGTTTTTCCTGAGTAGTGGTACTTGCCTACATCTTTTTAAAAACTTGATGGTAGTGTTTATAGTATTCCTTTAAATTTGTTTTTATAGTAAATAAACAGTATTATTATTTTTATAACTCATCCTTTCCTATTCAACGTCTTGACCCTAGACCTGCAAACCATTTTTTTTTTCATTATGTTTTGCATATTATTGTGGAATATGATTTCTTATACTTGCCTTTCCTTGTATTTATATTATTATTGTTTGTATATAATTCAAGTAATGCTAGTTTTCAACAGGAATTACATGAGGATGTTTAGGGTTAGATTAATATTTGTTTATTGGTTATTTATGATTGCAAGTGGTAAATGAGACCGAAAAGGTGGGCAGGCCTAGAGGCATCCTGAGAAGGTTTATTTCTGTTACTTCAGTCAAACAAACGTGGTCGAGATATAAAACATAATATATGAGCTTTGAGGGAATTGATGCAAGACAAGCTTCGATAAATGATAAAGACTGAAACTTCGAGAATGTGCTAGAACGTGAAGATTGATGATGACAGCGAATGAGCAACGTTTTTTCCTTCATTTTGTCGAATATCAAATTTTCCAAACGAGAAAAGGCGCCAGTCATGGCCGCTTCCACGTCTAGAAATACGACTCGATGAAATTTATTGGTAATACAGAGGAAATCCAGAGTCCCGATATGGTCGTAAAGACACATATTTTTCACCGGAAATGCTATTCCATGCTATGAAGAACTAGGGATTCGAAACACATTTTCACAGCTTGGAGCTAGATAAGAAGGGCTACGTATGTGTGTTTTCATAATAAAAGATTTACAACGCTTATCATAACATCTGACGCGGATAGCTACTTTGTCACCACGCTTGCCATGCTTCTTATTTCCTTTGATAGTGTTCTTGTTTCTTACTCGGGGAGTAAGCCTACAAGCTACTTTGTTGTTGTTGTGGTGGAGGGGTGGTGGTGGTGGTGGTGGTGGTGGTGGTTGTGGTTGTGGTGGGGTAGGAAAGGTCTTAAAAGGTCTGAAAAAGGTGTTTCGCGTTGAGTAAATGATTCATGAATTTTAGGATAGGTTATTTAGGATTTATTCATTAGAATGAAAATGTAAAACAATATGCATATTAAACAGTACAGAAAAATATTTCCAATAAAATGTTGTATTTTTTTCATTTTCGTTGATGAAACAATGGGATATCTGTCCATAGATTTTAGCACGTTTTAATTTCTCTGATGATTCAGAGAGGCTATATTTCTGTTCTGTTATTTTGTGTTTCCACTTATAGCTGAGAGTATATGAACGTGTTTAATTTGTGTCCTTTTTATTTGATCCTGGTTGTTAGTATGAGTGGTAATGATTATGAGCATTTAATTACGAAGACTAGTTCATGTTGAGTTAGGAATGTGATTCTTGCAACTTATGCGTCAGTGGAAAATCTTGCACTCTGGAGGTCGGATCACGCCTTGTTTATTTATTTGTTGCCGGCGATGTTATACTTATAATATTTTCTTCCCTGTTTCTGCTTGATGTTTCTAAGGATGCGAATTCACATTGTTATTTGTTTTCCGCTCGTTCTCTTAGGTGAACTTCACAAACCATGTTGCTCTCCCAAATAAATGACGCAAATGTGGTCAGAATATCCTGTTTTAGAGAATGGCTCATGGCTTAGCTTCCTTCAATTTCGTCTCTCATATTTACTTGCTAACCGTATTTAAAGTGCCAGTAAAACTTCTGGAAATTTCAAGATTTTGAGGTCAAGCACTTCTGTATGTCAGCACTGACTTGATCTTCAAGTGTGCTCGCTCGACATGTTTTTCGGGGATCGTAGAAGGCTGCCTTGCGTGTAAGTCGAAGCGGCCTCTGGACCATATGGAAAAATGATCAGCCAAGGTGAAGAAAATCTTCTTTCAATGTTTTGCCATACAGAGAAGATTGAAGAACGATTATTTTCCTCTAAAGATGTTATAAGTTGCCTGAAAGTAGAAATTACCTCGGTATAAAAGAAAAAGACAGCTACATGTAAAAGAAAAAATCGCACACACACACAGACACACACACACACAAACAGAACGTTACAATGTTTCATTATGAATCTCTTGACTACAAGTCGATGACTATACTTTCATTAAAGCAGAGATCCTGTTTGAAAAATCGTCCTTTCTCTCGTTCCCACAACGCTATTTAGAATCCATGTAAGTGTTAGACTTTTTTCTTATTGTTTTTTTGGTCTAAAGACAAGTTCTTTGACTCTGCTGAAAGGCCCGGTTAATATTCATCCAAGGGAAAGAGGAAAAATCATTAATCCTGCTAGTCCAGAGGTTAATCCAAGATGGATGGATTACGTGTACTACGTAGCTTGTGTTAATTTATGTTAATCTCTCTCTCTCTCTCTCTCTCTCTCTCTCTCTCTCTCTCTCTCTCTCTCTCTCTCTCTACTTAATTATTAACAACTTAATTATTCGGTCTTGTTTACAATATATTTTGTATAATGATCTTTTACAGGTCTTTGAATGTAAACAAGCGTGATTTTGATTACTTATAGGGCTAATACCCTAGGAATTATATTTATATTTGCTTGATATATATATATATATATATATATATATATATATATATATATATATATATATATAAAGCTGCATATATGTTTACGCTATTGTCAGTTATAAATAAAAGGTCAAGTTTTGATTTATCGATCACACACAAATACACTCACACTCTATATATATATATATATATATATATATATATATATATATATATATATATATATATATAGAGAGAGAGAGAGAGAGAGAGAGGAGAGAGAGAGAGAGAGAGAGAGAGAGAGATAGATATATATATATATATATATATATATATATATAGATATATAGATGTATATATATATATATATAGATATAGATATAGATGTGTGTTTGTGTGTGTATATATATATATATATATATATATATATATATATATATATATATATATATCGAGCTACAATGTCCTTTAATATCTAATTCGCTCTACCTCGGCAAGAATTAATATATTTTCATATATGCTTAACCGAAGGGGAATTTTTTCTCGATAATAGATTTGCCTGGACCAGGGCGCGAACCTATGGATCCTTTCAAACCCAGGAACGTCAGTGAAGCTTTTCCTACTACGCCACTAACCTCTCGCGGTGGTGTAGTAGGAAAAGCTTCACTGACGTTCCTGGGTTTGAAAGGATCCATAGGTTCGCGCCCTGGTCCAGGCAAATCTATTATCGAGAAAAAATTCCCCTTCGGTTAAGCATATATGAAAATATATTAATTCCGAGGTAGAGCGAATTAGATATTAAAGGACATTGTAGCTCGATATATGTATATGAATCACGGAAATGTGATATGACTTATATATATATATATATATATATATTTATCATCTTCGTCTTTCATCCGACTGAGTTGAACTTTACGAGGATTTCTCATTACGCCAAAGCTCCATAAACTTTTTGCTTTTATTCTTTTCTTTGCATTTCTGTGTGATCAGGATACGTGGTATCGGTTTGTAGGTTTTGCTATTACTTCATGGAGACGTAAATTTTATGCTCCCTGATAACTGATAGTATCAGGAGAGCAGGAATATTTAATTGAAAAGTACTCGCCAACATAGAGATTTTCTCAATTTATTTCAAGATAGGGGAGCAATGAATATTTTTACTATATGTACTGAAAGATTTGGCATTTTGGCCAATAAGTAAGTATATCTTACTTTAACCAGACCACTGAGCTGATTAACAACTCTCCTAGGGCTGGCCCAAAGTATTAGATGTTTTTATGTGGCTATGAACCAGTTGGTTTCCTAGCAATGGGACCTACAGCTTATTGTGGGATCCGAACCATATTATATCGGGAAATTAATTTCTAATCACCAGAATCAAAATCCTCTGATTCCACGTTGGTAGAGCGGGAATCGAACTCGTGACTAACGAATCGGTAAGCGAGCACGTAAACCACTCGTCCAACGAGGAACTTTACAGATATACTCGTACACACACACACACACACACACATACATACACACACACACATATATATATATATATATATATATATATATATATATATATAAAACACCTATTTCCAGGCGTTTTGCATGGAATGGGGATCCTCCAGAAATTATCCTCCTTACGGCTTCTAACAAGAATTAGGGAATCGATGCGGTTGATTGCCCTACGGCCTCCTTGGATGTGGAAGGCGTCTGATATTTTTTAGCTGTTGGCCAAACCCATTCTTTAATCGGTCGACCAGCCCAATACAGAATGTATAGTATATGACCCATGCTGTCAATGAAACAATAAGATTCCACTCATCAGTAAAGACAGAAAGAAGCCATAATCATAAAGATTGATATTCAACACATACAGTTTCTATTTCCAAAGCTAAAGTCAGTCGTTCTGTAACTAAACTGATTTTTATTACTTATGCCTGCTGTACAGATTTAAATTGAAACATTTGTTCTTTACAATCCTAGTTTTCTGTATATGCCGTAATTTTAGCTGGTATAGTGGTTAGTGTTGTGGAGTTTGTCATTCATATCGCGGGTTCGAATCTCTCCCGGTGCTGAAAAATCACTGCCTCTGCATCATAATCAGTTACTGCTGCAGTGTGGTGTCTGCGGTGGGAGGTTGAATAATTATATTTGTTTGGTTTGTTGGAATATCTTTCAAAGTACCAGTATACTTCACGTTATCATTTGATTCGTCCTTTATGTATATATTTTTTCAATCTTTTTGGGGCCATTGGTCCATCTCAATCATTCACCCTTTTACTGACCAGTAGAGTCCTTTTTTCCCATTGGAAAAATAGTTCCTGAATTATGTTGTATGTCCTGGATTTCCGTCACTAATTGGTAACGACAGAAATGGATCTCCTAGGGGAAGCCTCAGATTTATGGGACAGGATATTCGTCCACTGCACATACCTCTGGTGCATCATAATATATATGGACGATGGGTTTTGTTCATTTTTCCTTCTACTTTTGTGCAGAACAAGTCATAGTCCAAATAATTCAGTACGATTCAGTACACTCAGAGAATAATGTGTCTATCGTGGTTTGTCTTATACAAGTCTGATAAAACAGTGTTACATTAAGAAGATAAACGGAAAGTCATAAGTTTTCTTCGGCTTTGGGACTGTGAACAGAAACACGATTAAGGAAACTGAAAACCAAATGTCAAACTCTGTCTCTTTAATTCGATGGGGCGTACCGAGTATAGGTCTTCCAGCAATTGCAAAAATTATATATATACATAGAAAATACATATACTGGGGTATGATATTTATCTCAGTATGGAAGAAATGGATATATATATATATATATATATATATATATATATATATATATATATATATATATATATATATATATATAACACACACACACACACCTGACCGGCTTCGACTTTATTTCCAAACCATTGACGAGGGACTGATAAATAGTAAAATAGTATTAGAATTCACAAATATACTATAGTCCTTAGTCAATAATTAATTAAAATTTATTCAATATAAGTATATTATGTGTGTGTGTGGGTGGTGTGTGTATGATTATATTATATATATATTATTTGATATCTATATATATATGCCAGAAGGTATTATATATATTATATATATATATGTATTTTACATATATCTATATTATAAATATATAAATTATATATATATAATATATATATATATATAAACAGTGAGCTACAAAAGAAGTTTCATATTAAATTAACTAAACCTCGGAATAAATACCGAAGGAGAATTTTATCAGCTATAAGCGATATGTCACCAGTTGGCCCCGAAACACCTGATGGTTGAGGGACGACCAGTTTACAGTGACGCTGACTTATTAGCCTATCAAGAGAGGTATGCAGTTCATGCTGCCTGTAAGCTTCCGGAACTTTGTGTTACTCTCCATGGTTTACTGATATATGAAGCCCCGACCTTGAGAGAAAGTCGAGTGTACCTCAGCAAACGAAGGCTATCGTCAGTAAATATTTGCAGGTCGTTTGCTCTTCCATCTATATATAATAAAAATATCCTATATTTACTGGCGCAACGTCTTACCCAGTTTTTTTCCCTTGCGTTTTATTATTTTAGAGCTAAGAAAAATGTTGGTGTTATTTTTATTTCTGCTGAATCTGCAAGACCATGAAGACTCGTATGCGTTGTTTCCCAATGTGAGGAATTCATTTACGGTTTCATCCTGAAATTTTTATTCCGCAAACGTTTTATACATTCTGAGATTTCTGAAAGATCTAAGAAGCTTTATTAACCTAACATTTACATTTTTTATGCCTCTGTTAAGGAAGTATCGTTCTGTAAGTTTTTACTCTTAATAGTTCGATCTTTTCTGTAGTATCAAGCATCTAGGCTTCAAGTAATTACTACGGTTTTAATGTTCTCGAATGATATATATTACAGATTTGATAATAGCTTTCCTGCCTTAATGCGATTATTCAATTTAATTTTTTACATTCTGTCAAACAATTTATGTCAGATTTCCCTGTACGCTTTTTTTTATACAAATGCTTTATGCTCTATTTCTTCTAAGGCATATTAACAACAGTGATAAAGATAGTCAATTACGATACGAATAATAAATGATTTCAGTTAAATTTGGTCATTTGATACTTCTCTGGTATTTCATTTTCATCTGCTTCCGCCGAAGCGGCCATGCTGGATTTCATACTTTTTTCTCTCTCTCTCTCTCTGGAGGTTTTGAATCCTGGACTTATTGGAAATACGGTTTCCAACCTCATGTCCTGCTGTCACCAGTGGGTCTGTGTTTGCACTACTCGATTGCTTTTACCGTCCTTCATGGTGACTATCGATTATCAATATATTTGTAGACTTGATCTGGGACTTTTTTTTCCTTTTATTTTCTCTTACCGCCAGTCAGTCTCATATCTACCATTCCCCTTTGGGACTTTGTCGGTCTTTGCGTGACTGGGCAGGGTTTTTAACATTGTTTTCCCGACCCTTTTTCTGAATGGGTAGGCAACGTCCCCAAACTCTTTGGAAAAAGAGTCCTTTTACGTCATTCTTTTGCATTCCGGGATTATTTAAATTTCCCTTATTTCGTTATATGGCTGTTCTTGTCTTTTATCCTGGTGTCTTTTATTATATGTTGCATAACATTTTTCAAATACATTGAGGAATGTTTGTTATTGATTTTGACAAAGTATGAAGGTTACACATACACACACGTCCTATATATATATATATATATATATATATATATATATTATATATATATATATATATATATTTTTATATATATGTGTGTGTGTGTTTGTGTATGTATACAATGCAATTGTATGTATTTATGCGTATTTTCATTGCCATGCTATTTTGCTTTCATACCGGTTGTTCAAAGTAAACTTTTATCATGTTTTTCATGAAACCTAGGAATGAGTTAACATTTTTTTAAGTGTTAAAAGGCTATTATATGTAAGGTTAATTTCTGTGGATGATATGTGTTGCTTTTATTAGCCAGTAATGGTTAATGATTCATTATCTGCGACTGAACTACCTTTTTTTTTTTTTGTTAGTTAAGGGTACTACCTTTATTTACTTACACAACTTTGTAAGATTAGTGTAGGTATTTTCGGATTAGGCGGTGTGCGTAAGACCATCAAATTTCTTCCCCCTTGTGGCCAAATGTGTCGTACTCGTATCGCTATCTATTACCTTGATGAAATGCTCTCGTGAGACCTAAGTGGATATTTTAGCAATGACGAGAACATATTACGGTTTTCTATTTTCAGGACAAATGTGCCCCTATTTTCCAAAGCAATAAGTACCACTGTCTTTGAATATTGTAAATAAAAATATTACTCCCACATCAATCATTTTATACGACTGATCATTTATTGAGACCAACCATAACCGCTAATTTGCACTGTTAATCTTTGCTAGAATTTTTCAAGATAGGTATATATTTCATGTGCAGTTATATTCATGCATTAATTAAACCTTTTGCTATATATATCTTCTTACTGTTAGGTACAGCCAATTAGCAAGCTTTCCATTTGTGGCGTACTGCCCTTTTTCAACTCGAAGAGCGTTTTTATTATTGATTAATATGGATTCGGTATCACTGCTATTCATAGAATACCACAACTCCCGACAATTCTTCCATTTCCGAGCTTTCCATCGTCCATTAACAACTGTTTTTAACCACGTTAATGACGCACTATTGTCATTATCTTCTTTATGGCCTTGGTACTTTTAACGTCAAATGACTTCAAATGGATCGATTCCAGTCATTTTAATTGTATCTTAATTTATTCTGAAATCTATTTGCTCTCAACCCTCCAACACATCCCCAAAACCTCATTTCACAGAATTAATACAAGACTTCTTTCCCAGTCCTAACCGGTTTTCTCCCTCTTCCAGTGAGCTCCCTTTATTTTCTTTTTCTTTTATTCTTCTCAGCCGTCCTCTCTTCCACCTTGCAACTCCCTTTCTTTTTCGAGTTTCATAGCTTTTCTTTCTTTAGAAGAAGAGATATGAAATAGACAAACATTGTCGTTTATACGACCCTTTTCCTAGGAGGGGAGCCTGAGAGGGACGCTGCCTGAAAAATGTCTGTATTTTTCATAAAATGTCCAATGGCGTTCGTCCTTCTCCCCCAGCTCATCATTTCCACATCTACAGCAGCTCCATGTTCCCCTCTCTTTTCTTCATTCTTTACTCTTTCCATTCTTTCTATTGCCATCTTTTATTGCCTAATCTGCGCATGATATTCGCTTATGTATACCTTCCACTTCAAAGCTTTTTCATTCCCGTAGTATGTTTGCTTTCCGCAAATCTCAGATTTTTCGTCATTTCAATTTTCACAATATTCTTGACTTCTACTCTTCGGAGATAACACACAGTTGAACGTGGCCTGTAAATAGTATAGTGGTTGATTCAGAAACAATGGAAGTAGCAGCATAACCCAGTGTTAGGAATGAAAGGCGAAGTTTTAATATTTTTGGGAAACAATAGTTGAGACTTCGCATCTTATGAAAATATGAAGAGAACGCAAGGGAGTGAAGTCTTCCAACTTTTACCTTCGCCTTGAAAGAATGATGCGAAAGGTGAGTGATATCTTAGTCTAAGGAAATAAGAATAGAAGTTGAATCAAATATTGTTTAGCCCCCTAGATCTTTAAAGATTATTTGGGGTGCAATCTAAAGAGCGCTTTTGCAATTAAGAATGGTAAATCTGGATTTCAGGAAACAAACGCATTCAGGAAGCGAAGAGCATCAGAGGGGGATTAAGTGGAAAAGGAAAGATTTATTATAGTACACAGAAATCTTGCAGTAAACAATTTCAGGAGCTGCTGGTGAATTCCAAATTTTTCTCAGAATAGTTACCAGTCACTTTATTAATATTTCTTTTGTAACCATAGGCTTCCGAGTTAGTCAAAATGGTTTATTTTTTAATCGTAATTTCCATGATCAGTTCATTTTGGTTTTATAGTAAATGACTTCTGTTTCGGAGAATGATCTCATATTATGACACTGTGTCATTATAGTATTAAACGCTCACTCATACAAAGTCCACTATAGTAGAAAAATTATGAACTGTTGCAAGTATACATTTCAAATAGGTGTGCTTTTTCAAACGTGATAGCCTCACAGCAATACGAGGTGGCAGACATTTCTGTTGCTTTTAATTCTTTCATTAGAACTTCCTTCACATACGTCATGTTAACTTTATCATCTTCTCAAATTGCACCATTTCAATGGCCCTGCCTGTCAAATTTAAGTAATATGGCTCTTCAACATATGAAAATTCTTTATTACTCTGACTTTCATATTGAAGGAATTTTAATTTGTGTTCTTCATTTATTATCATTCTTAAAAGTAACATCAGTCCAAAATATTAAAAGAAGGGAATATCTTTAAAATGGTTATTACATAATTTTGCAGATATATTTTTCATTCATAAAAGCGTAGTCAAAAATTTAAATGTTATGAGTGGTAATCTAAAAAATGTTGAGAAATAAGATGAAAGTTACGCGTGATTGTCAGCATTCTTTATTAGAAATATCCTGCAAAACGGCACAAAACATATTTTCCCAACAGACCGGTTATTAGCTACGTTAATTATGCTTGACGTAATTTAGTGAAAACACCGTATATATATTCCCATTGGCAGATAATATTTCTAATTCGAAATTGAAGGATAATGTATTCTTGATAAGTAAATTACGAAATATACAGATTAAGGCTTGTAAATTTCGATAAAATTTCCTTATTCACTGTGTGTACCTACTGATGACTTTCTATCATTTTTATCTAATAGCCTTGACAGCAGACACTTGTGTGTAGTATTTAGAGAAAAAATCTTTAATAGAATTGAGACAATTAGGGGTAAATTAGAATTAAGCGGAAATGATTCTCTCAAAGTTGTGGTATGACCATGGAGAATCTCTTGAGTAACATACACGAAGCAATGAAAGGAAATTGTTAGGAGAGAGAGAGAGAGAGAGAGAGAGAATGGGTTCTCATTACCGAAGCTTTGCTGTACAGTTGCATTACGAGTTGTTAAAAGGTGTATAATGTCTTATGGCCCATGAGGACTATGGGGCTGGCAATTCCATCCCAGACCTGAAATCTTAACACCTTCCGGAGTTACCCTTCTTAAGGAGAGTAAGAAAATCTATACATATATATATATATATAGATATATATATATAGATATATATATATATATAATGTGTGTGTATATATTTGTATGTGTGTATGTATGTGTATATATACATACATGCATATAAGAGAGAGAGAGAGAGAGAGAGAGAGAAGAGAGAGAGAGAGAGAGAGAGTATGCACGATGTGATTCCTATAAATATTCCCTTTTGCGATATCCATTCATAACCTCTCGGCGTGAGGATTGAAGCGGATATAGATAGAGCTCACAGAGGCCTTTTGGGAGCCGTGGAAATAGACTCTATTGGCATTTAGGCCAGAGCCTGAGGATTTGTTAGTAGGAATGCATTCAAATTTAGGCCCGGAAAGGTATGGTAGTACAGTTCAGTGTTTTATTAAGGTTTTACCCTGTGGAAATCTCGGCTTTATCGGGGTGAGACTCAGGGGGCTTCTCTGGTCCACCCAACTGGCGGGAATCGACGGGGTATAATGGGGTTCCCTTCTCATTGTTGGGGGAATTTTTTGAAAGGCCATAGATATTCTATAAAAGGTTTCCTGTATTCTCTCTCCAATTTTAGAGCGGGTTTGATGGCTCAAATGTTTATCTGCATTGATTCTGTGTATCGTATAGACATTCTCTTTCAATAAAGTTTGAATTCGGTGCATAGGCCTATTTTTAGAAACATGATTCAGTTTCGATGAGCATTTCGTGAAACATTTTCTAGTCATATTTTTTCATTCTTACTTTTCATTACTTTTTAAACTATAATTTTATTTCCTTAATCACTTAGGAAGAATGTTTGAATTCTATAATTATCCTTTCATCCAAATTGGAAATCCCTGCTCGTATTCTGTACTTAATGTCTGAACGTACCTTTGCTTTCCATATCCATTCTTATAATCTTAATTTTTAAATCCCACTCTCGTTTTTTTTTTTTTTCATTTCTTACAAAGCGATCTTGGTAGTTATGTATGCAATGTGTATGTAGTGAAATCACATGCTTTTGTTTAATCTTTGTTATATAAGAACGTAAGAGAGTAGAAGGATTCCCTGTGGTGCTGAGTTTGAAATGCTAAGAGCAGCTGGAACAGATTTGACTTTCACCCGTGGTAATGAGATAGGGCATTCATTTCGCAAAGGGGATAATTGGTGATTGTTCTCATTAAAGTCTTCATTATTTTAATGCTATTTATCATAGTCTCATTAAAATTAGGTGGTTTGCAGTATTTCATGAACCCGGGAGATATTATCATTCTGCGTCAATGATGAAATGTTGAAACCTAATGTTCTGCACAGTCCTTTTATAAAAACATTTCTGCTACTTGTGCGAAGTCGCTTTTCTGTTTCAAACTATTTTTCATTTACGAAAGATCTGACCTTTATTACTTCGTAATAGTATAAAGTAGATAAACGCGAGAGAGAGAGAGAGAGAGAGAGAGAGAGAGAGAGAGAGAGAGAGAAAGCTGGGTTCTCATAACCGAAGTTTTGCTGTACAGTTGAGGTCCGAATTGGTATTACCGTTATGGTATTATAAAGAAAGCTTCCTCTCAGTAACACCTCTTAGAACTGAATGTCCATCATTACTGCCAGTTTTGAAATGATATCCTTTCCACTGAGTAAAAATAATGGATGGTCAAAATGGCTGTGTTTTAGAATCTCGCCAAGCACAGGTCTTCAAACAGAAAGATACCATCAAGGAAGTTTGCTCAGTATGTGTCCGATATGTTACTGATATACCAAGTAGAGCTATTGTATTCAATCAAGCCACCCAGGCGCTTCCACCATGAACAAAAGAGACAGTAAAATGAATGGGAAGTTTGAACCTAGCTATGTAGGTCATTGCAATAGTTGGAGAGTGGAATGCTCTGAGGTGACCAATTTTTTGGTGCTTTATTTAATTTAATAATATTTAGTTTTGAGCAAATATTTTTGGTTATAAATTAGGTATATTGGATTCGGGATTGGTGAGTCCTTATTTTCAAATCAACCAATTTTTCTCCCACGTCAACTTTTCCATTTCTTACAGTTCTCCTTTTAGTTTTCTGTAAAAGAAAACTATTGAAGTAGCTATTTCTCAGTCTGTCCAGTCCGCAGATTTTCTTCCCGACCCCCCAGATCATCATCAAACGTACCAAATTGCAGCCCTCTGCCTTGGTAGGTTTAGTTTTATTTAAGGTTCAAGTTAGACATGCTCGTGCGTCTGGCACCATTTTAGTTTCCAACAACACAGGGCACCTCCGGGCCGTGGGTGAAAGTTTCAGGGACGTGGCTGAGAGATTCATACTTCATGATGCGCTGTGCAGAAAACGATTGCGCCGAGGTTCTTTGGGGCATATTTTACGCGGTTTATATTGGCATCATCCTTCATCTAATTGGTACCCTCCCTTCTTCTGTGTTAGATTATTAGTGCCAAGGTGCCTAGAGTTTCTCGGGAAGGGATTCCGTGATTAAATCCTCATCAGAGAGTATTGTTTGATCGGCCTCAGAGTTCGGTCATCGTAGATCCATCTTCATTAGAGTCTGGGTTTGTGATACGGGATTGGTGGGTCTCGGTTATTTGATCTGCGACAGGGAGAGAGAAGAGACCGAGAACACCGCCGCCCCTCCTCCTCCTCCTCCTCGCCTCCTCCTCCACCTCCTCCCTGCCTCCTCCCTGCCAACATACTAAAAACACACAAAAGACACAGACACACACACACAGAAGCAGAATTGTGTGAAAGTTTACATTCTATATACGTTTTCTTCATGCTTTGGTCACGAATCTACACGAGGGTTTGTGACCCACGGGGAGTACAAATTCTATTTCTGATCGTTATGTAAATAGTTTGGATTTTTATGTATGGCCTAGGCTGATTCACTGTTCACTCACGGTGTGACTTGCAAACGAATGAGTTTCGTTACTACTGGCATGCTCATTCATTAATTCAAATAATAATGAAAACTGAGAGAGCTTTGGTATGAAAAGCTTTCATGAAAATTACGGTACCTGTTACCGTGAATAAAATATGAAAACCCGTTAATACAGTATCTTCGTTAAGGCTTTGGTCATTTTAAATGTATTTGTGAACGCATTTTTAATATAATGATGATAAACGTCGATTGGACGGAGAGAGAGAGAGAGAGAGAGAGAGAGAGAGAGAGAGAGAGAGAGAGAGAGAGAGAGATAATAGGTGGAGGCTGTGTCCTCACTACTTGAATTTGGCTATATACGTAGTTCCATTTTCGGTTTTTGTATCCAATGCCCTGCGGAGTTTTATAGATAGATTAGTTCTCAGTGAAACTGAAAGGAAAGTTTGGAATTCAGATAGAAATTGATGACAGTGTCAGTCATCGTTGCCGATATCGAAGATGATATTCGTTACCTATCTCGTAATATCGGGATCAATGAAGCGTGAATTCCAAACTAATGTAGATTAAAAGGATGTTAAAGCAGTTGTAAAAATTAGTCTTATTAGTTAGGCCACACTAGAGTTTTTTTAAAATTAAAACTTATAACCTATATTCAGTATTTTATCCTAACCGATTTGTAGAAGCCTAATGTCATCCACGAATAATATATATAATGTGTATATGTATGTATAAATACATATTAATTTCCTAGGTTTTCGGTTTACAGATGTAATCCAATATCAATTCTTGAACAAGGTCTGACTAATTCCTTATAACCACAAGAAATTAAATACCTTACTGGGATTTCGAGCCTTTTGATGGATATGAAAGAGGATCAACACCAAGTGTATTATGGGAAAATTAGTTCTTCACTGGTTAAGATGAAAATCTATGATTCATACATCTTCGCTATTTCATTCGTAGCAAAGCGTAGCGTAGGGCAACTGGATGTCTCGATTCGTGATGGACGAAGACTTACTTGACATATTGCTACGTCATGGTGGCGTTTTTAATTTCCTAATTTTGAGTATTATGGTATCGTCATCTTTTGTAAGCCCCGGGTATTCATCTGTTCATATTTAATAGTTTTCCTTTATTTGGAAAAGCGTAAAATGTGATACTTTAGCGGCATTATCTTGCTCTGGAAGCTGGGTCGATGTGAGATTTGTGATGAATCGAGCGTTATAATTGTATTAATGTCCTGTCGGAGTATGGGTCGGCACAAGTAAATCACACGATGATCCATTACTAGCTTTGGACGGTAATTTATCAGTCTCTGAATAAACACTGATGCATTGTTCGCATAAGGGTGATTAATTGTAACATTTTCTCTCGGCCATTGGTCCATGTTTACTCGTCTGGGTGTTTTCATTATAACTACAAGGACCGCTTGAATATCCCTCTGTGCGATACTGCGATCTTATCCTATTTTCATAAGAAGTTCCCGCATTTTTATGATACGATTCCTATCGACATTTAATATCCAAGCATGGCTCTAGTCTATAGTAATGTTTATAAAATATATTCAGACTGAAGACTACTAATGGACGTAAAATCTAGAAAGACTTTAGGAACAAAATGGATCATTAGGCTGAACACATGACGACATGCTTTTGGTTGAAAGTCATAATAGAGTAGTAAGACACAAAGTTTTCGACTGAATATCACGAAAACTTGTTTTTAGATTCAAAACAAGGATCGCATTAAACTCGCAGATTAATGACATTAGAACAAAAAAAACCATGACCTACTAGTCATGTTGTTGGAGGTAATATCAGTTTTAAAGGCTTTCACTTAATTTGCTATTTTATGCCCCATTCATTTCATTCATTTTTTTTTTCAATCCACATTCAAAGAAGAAATAATGCAGGATGATTTGAGGTGGGTATAATTGATATTATATTTTAAAAAATCTTATGAAGGAACTTTGGAAACATATAACATTCCACTTCGGTATTATTATTATTATTATTATTATTATTATTATTATTATTATTATTATTATTATTATTATTATTATTATTATTATTATTATTATTATTATTATTATTCTCTGAGAATATTTCAGTACCTGACAGGTAATATATGGATGTTCCACGCAATCGTCATGATTATCATCTTCCCATCACTAAACACAACAGAAATCGAGAAGCATTGCCAATTAATAAAACATTAATTTTCAAACGTTATTAAGTGTCAGATATGATGAAAATTTTAATAGATTAATATTCATGAACCTGACCGAAAGATATGATCAGAAACGTGCAGTAGAAGGTACAGAAAGTGCACCAAACTAACAATTTGAGATCGAAATGAAAAACTGAAATTCTGGATAAACGTTCAATGAGAAAGAAACATAGCGGAGCCCAGCGATCTGGAGAATGATTTTTCGCGTTGTGTGCTGTAAGTAATAATATGGTGGAGGAAAAGGAAAAGGTGAACTGAGCTTCTTCAATTGTATTGTGGCTCTGAAATTTTTATTTCATTTTTTTTTAACTCCCAGCGTCATTAACTCAGTTCATACATACCTACATACGTATTTATACACATATATGTACTAGCCGTTCTTGTCTGTGAATGTATGTTTGAAAGTTAGAATTTGTCTTTTAAATTGTCATAAGCAGATGCCATAGTTATGATTTACTGTCTACTTTGCATATTATTACATATCGATATCATAGATGAATGCAGTAATTGTACTTATTTCAGTTCGAAGAATTATATTTGCTACCTAGCTACCTACTACATGTACCTCATAGGCGGACTAAAGTCTGTAGCTTTTAAGCCATTGCTGAAAGTGGACACAAATGAGAGAGAGAGAGAGAGAGAGAGAGAGAGAGAGAGAGAGAGAGAGATGAGAGAGAGAGAGAGAGAGAGAGAGAGAGAGAATTTTTTGCAACTAGTATCACACCAATATAAGTCATCACCGAGGGAGAACTTGAGGGAAATCTTAATTTGAATCTAAATATGACAAGGCGACTTGTTGAAATGTGCATAAGAGGTACATTCTTTACCAAAAGGCCGTGACGCATCATGGACACAAAATACCCCGCAGAAAGTAACGACGACCGAGTGAGGTATTGGAAACATGATCTTTGAAACAAAACTCGAGTGGATCTGGCATTGAGTAAAAATAGACAATAGAACATCGACCATACGTCCAAATATGCATTGAAGTGCATTGATTGCTTTCGAATGAAAGCAGACAAGGGGAACAAGTGACCATTTGGCAAAGGGTCTGCATCAAAGCTATATCTGCATCGCAAAACAACTGGAGATTCACTATTTGTTCACCTTCATTCGGAATGGATGGTTTGGTAGGTTGAGAAAAATTTAATGTCGCCAAAATTTCAATATTTAGTTATCCTGCATGATATTTTGTTTTATTTCGTTCACTGTAAGTAGACATTTTATGAAAAGAATATAAAAACAAAACGAGGGGATATATGCTAAGCAAAACTGTGGATGTAGGTGGATTATTGATAATTTCAAAACGTTTGTAGAAATGTGGGGTACTTCATATTTCTAGTGATACTTCAGTGATGCATATTGGTTTCCAAACAGTTCAAATTTAACCCTAATTTTCATTGTACATTGAATGCGGAATTCCATAGTTCTGTGGCCTGGTTGCAGATGCTTCTTGCGATAATTCTTTGGTCGGAACAGTATTCATTCAAATGGTGTTATTAGGACCAGTATTTAAGGGCACATCATTATTTCAACATTCCTTCAATTATTTGAAGATTCAATCTTCTGTTGTCAGACTCACTGTCGTTTTTCTTTACAAGAAAGAAAGTAATAATGAGGATATTTTCGAGGATGGACAGCTATGCTACTTATTTTCTTCACTCGGCTAATTGAATATTAGTGTTATGGCTCATACCTGTAGGTGAAAGAAAAGGCAATAAATGGGTATGAACATTCAGTTCGGGTTTCACTTTCGAAAGTAAACTCTCTAAATGGATTTCTTACAGTTCGCGTCGATACCTGTATCTGTAAGTAGAGTAGGAATGCATAATTTATTTCCTTACTCTCATCATAGTTATGGAGGTTAGATGCGCACTTGCCTTGAGAGAGTTGAATTCACAACGATTAAGGAAAACATATTGGATCTTGATAGTCAACGTTATAACCAACCAAAAGCATGTAATAACTGACGAAATTACGTGTTTGTGCTTGAAAGCACATGAATAGATTTATGAGCAAATCTATATCTCTCTTCATCTTACCACACATCTTACCACACAAACACATTATATATATATATATATATATATATATATATATATATATATATATATATATATATATATATATATATATAATGTGTGTGGGGGGGAAGATATATTTACACGCATTATCTTTGCTTTACGGAATGGTTATCCCGTTTTACATATCTTCGCAAAATTTTGCTTGTTATTTTTTCCGTTTTAACAGGTGATGTCATGCAGCTAACCCTGTTTCATC
>NC_061109.1:92862605-92897605 GCF_015104395.2 Macrobrachium nipponense | reverse complement strand
GAGAATTCGCTCTGTAAATCCCGTAGTTTTTAAAAATGTATAAAGAAGGAAGTCACATTTTTTTCATGTAGGCGTCTGTGTGTGGCTCTGAAGATTACGATATAAAGCTCTACTACATTATTCATATTAATGATTTTCGCTGTGTCTGTGTCTAGATGAGGAGAGAGAAACTTGTACTTTAGTTTTTTTTTTTTTCTTTTTCACGGGGTGGGGCCCGGAGGGGGTGGGAGCCAATGTGATCGATAGTTGGTAACATTGTATATGTATAATTCTCGGCAGGATGGGCATCAAAAAACTGCATCCACAAAGGAATCAAATATTAGGTTTTATACTAAAGTGCATTAATGGCATTTGTATCACAACGTTGTAATGATAAATGATCAAAGGGCTCTTTTACATTGTGACGAGTTGTTTTATATATTGATATTGCAGAAAAAGATATGTCTTGCTTTGATGAAACCTTTCAAACAAAAAAATGAACTTTAATATTTTTTTCTATTTCAAGGATGGAGATTTCTTAATTAGTTGAATTGTTGCTCAGAAATTCTGGAAATGATGTCTTGGAAATTAAATACGAAACCACTAATACAAAGAAGTTGGTAGACATCACGAATGGGGCCTTTTTTTCATATGTTTCCGGTTTATTGTCCTGTTTTTATATCAGAAGCAGCTAATGCTGAAATCACGTATATTATTTGTAATGGAAAGGTGTCCAGATGTTTAGCGAAAATTTCAAAACTGAAAATTTCAAAACTGAATTGCTGCATACAGTTATGATCTTTTCATTTGCTGGTGGCGATAAAAGTACCCACTTTAATTTTTAGGATAAAAATTTACTTCTTGTCTTTTGCTACAGTTGCCTGATATTTTATTCTGCATGACTATATGAAATTCCAAGATTATTGCAGGCGATATCTTAAGGAGCCATGCGCTGCTATCAACGGAGGAGGCCTTCAGTTCTTATAATGATGTCTTAAATTATACAGAATTTTGTTGCATGGGACCTTCAGTCTAAGTAAACGTTAAAATCTCAACGACAATAGATAACTGAAAAATTTTACGCCGCCTTCTTTATACTATTCACAGTTATGATGGCTATTTTCGGAAGAATAATTCTTCTTTTAAGTGTAAACGATTTATGAGCCATTCAATGGATCGTAATGAAAGCGTCAGCGCTGATGCATGAATCTGGTAATTTCCATATCCTGTTTAGCTGTTCAAGGTTTAAAATATTGTAAAACTCATTTTTTATTTTTGTGATTTTTTATTTGTGTGTGTGTGTGTGTGTAGCGGCGGGGGGAGGTATTTTCAACTTGTTAAAGGGTGTTCAAACTATATCGAATCCTACAGTAGCTTACTGGGCTTTGAGGATATATATATACCTTAGCGATAAGCAAGAGCTACCGATTTAGTTTAGAAAATAGGAGGTGACTTCTGCCTTCAGATGTTACCAGAGCTGCCCAAAGCGAACGTGAATTACTTTAGGAAGGTCTTTATTGGACAGTTCTATACATTGCTGTACTAGGGCATAAATGTAGGGATTGGCCTACATCGTGGAAGTCTTCCTAATGAAATGTTCGGAGCAATTTTTCCATTGTATCTATCGGCGTATAATTCTTTTTAGATATTAACGGACTTGTTAATTACAGAGCCTTTCTTATTTTTGCATCACTTCAAGTGATGATGTCTGTCCCGATTTTCGTCTTGTGTACATTTATATTCTTTATATGTTATGTTGCCTTTTAAGAAACTAGTATGCACTCGAAGTTACAGCAGTTAGCTCTCTTCTTATTGTTGACAATATTGAATGTTAATCACCCCAGTACGGAGATAATCTTTAGAATTTTTCACTCAAGAGAGAGCAAAATGAAATCTTACAAGACACTCGTTGCATTATGTCTGGGCCTGATTGAACATATTCTACAGCAGGGGTTCTTAACCAATATGGTTCCATACCCCCTTTGCTGAAGTCCACTTAGTTTTAATACATACATCAGGTGTGAATAGCTAAGAATAGAACGCAAGAAAATCAAAAGCCTTTATAGCAGTTTATATCATTATTTATTTACAAAATGGACCCATATGTACACTGAAAAATTAAAAGCAAATATATACAAATATCCAGAGATCAAATCCCATACCCCCAGAATGTGGTTCTCATACTCCCTGTTAATTAAGAACCTCTGTTCTACAGTATGAATTCCTTGCGTTAGAACAAAATTATTTTATTATAATTTTTTTGTATATCTTTCTCAAGCACTGATTTGGCTGCCATAATAAGTTAAGCTACTGGAATTTATTTGTAGTGTAAATTGTACGGATTAGATATTTTACTTTAACTTTCACCCACTGCAGTCTCCATTTTACATGTAAGATGAGGCTTATTTTTTTTATTTATTAATTGTTTATTTACGTATCAATCTTTTTATCTGTTTTTGCGAAATTAATTTTGAAAGCCTTCCTGCTCGCGTTTTCTATGCAAAGATACTACTTCAACTGTACGTAAGTGAACGTTGATACTTTTTTATTATTATGT
Organism: Macrobrachium nipponense; assembly: GCF_015104395.2. Lineage (NCBI taxonomy): Eukaryota > Metazoa > Arthropoda > Malacostraca > Decapoda > Palaemonidae > Macrobrachium > Macrobrachium nipponense. The sequence goes on along the minus strand of NC_061109.1, from coordinate 92,895,069 downwards.
ACTTACTTAGTAATATACTAGATTATGTATGTAAGTGTCGATGACTGAAGCTTTTACAACGCCAGTTAACAAAAGCCGGTTATTCTCAAGCAATCAAGTATCCGTCAAAATAAAATCTTCATATTTAAATCCATCCGAACAGTGCCATTATCGAATCGTAAGTAACATCAGTAAACGCAGAGAAATTACTTTTAGATGACAGTTTCTCCCTTGGGGGGACGAGAATTGAATTTGGAAATGAGAATGCCAAATTAATATGGAAGTTTTTTGATTGGGAAATGTTATCATCCAGTACTGAAAAATCATTAAGGTAATTAAATCTGTATGCAATCGGAGTCATTTTCAATTATGATTTGGGAACCAATAAAAATGGTGCTTTAATTAGAAATTATGTTGACTTTGCAACTTGATGTCGTCGATGCTCATCACAGCCCGTTATACTTCTCTCTCTCTCTCTCTCTCTCATCTCCTCGTCTCTCTCTCTCTCCTCGTCGTAGTCCTCATCTCTCATCTCTCTCTCTTATGCTGTTAATTTGAATTTCGTTTTTTTTATATTAAAATTTAACTGGTGAAATAATAAAATTTATTTACAAAAATTGCCATATTTTCATGATAACCAGACCATGGTGTGTTTTGGAATTAAATTTTTTATTATTTTATTTTTTTATTATTTTAAGGGTTGCAGGTTACGTAGTATTGATGTAGTGTTGGCTGGTCTGCGCCTTTCAGCTTTCTTTTACCCAGCTGATTGATGATGTTAATTTTCTAGTTAAGAACCCGTTATTTATTAATCTAGTCAAAATGAATAGAAATAGGATGCTAAAGGTGATTTTTTTAAAATTTTCTTCCGTCACAGTTAATATGTATGTTAGCCGGATATCTCGTGCACAGGTGATTCCGTTTTTAGGTGACTAAATTTTAGCTGACTCAATTAATATTTTGAGGATTTGTACTTACTGAAGTCGACATGTTTTTAGCTGGTCCAACTTTTCAAAAGTAGGTCCAGCAAGCCTGCACCGTAGATTCGATAAAAAGCAAAAAGGAAATCTAATGAGCATCAACGAAGATGATAAAATGTTACAGAGGTTATTATTTCTCTCAACGTTCAGGAGTACTTTCTGGATTCGTTCTGATGCTGAGGCCATGAAAATATTTTCTCACAGTAGTTGGCATTAGGTGGAGGTATAATCGCTGCCGAAAGTTTGTTCGTTCTCTCTCTCTCTCTCTCTCTCTCTCTCACTCTCTCTCTCTCTCATCTACATCAACTCCTCTCTCTCTCTCTTCTCGCTATTTTCTCCTATATATATATATATATTAATATATATATATATATTATAGATATATATAGATTATATCTATATATATATACATTATATATATATATATAATATGTTTATTTATATATTATATATATATATTATATGAACTATTCTTCAGTTTATTTTACTTAACAGATTTACTGGATCGATTTTGATTTCATATTTAGACTTTTATATGCACGAAAAACATTTTTACATGAACTTCCCAGTTTTCAGTTGAACTAACTTCAAGAGATTTAATTCTATTTTATGAAATAAGCATAGAAAATCATTCACTTATGTAGATTCATGTGAATGCAGTAATGAAGGGAAATTTTTTATAGATTGGGGCAATTATTTTAGGTCTCTGCTCAGTTGAATTAAAATGAGGAAATAAAAATATTTCGTTATTAAATTGAGTGCAAAATGAGGGAACCATTTAAAATCTACATTGTTGGCTTTCGTTAATTTGTGAGTATAAAGGCTGCAATTATTAAAATTAAATCAGTCATTTATCTATTTCAGTAGTCTTATTCACCCGTGAAAGCTTGTTGGGGGCTTGGAATTTATCGACAAAACTGCTGTAAGCTTTATATAGATATACTATAATATATATATATATATATATAATATATATATCTATATATATATGTGTGTGTGTGTGTGTATTGTGTGTGTGTGTGTGTGTGAGTGTGTGTATGTGTATGTATGTATGTATGTATGTAGTATATACATAGATAATATATATATATATATATATATATATATATATGTATATATATAGTATATAATATATATACATATATGTGTGTGTACATGAATTTCTGTCTCATTTGCGTTAAATCTCTTGTATTCACAAATATTGGGCCACAAATTTCCTTTAATATCCAGTTCAGGAAACTGAAATAACTTACAGCAAAATTGAATTATATTTGATAACTGCTTTGCTACCAGTGGGTTTGGGTTTGTGTTTGTGTGTGTAAGTATACGTGCACTTGTTTATTTGCTTGTTTGCAATTATACATTTATACTCTCTGCTTGCAATCTTTAACTTATGAACAGCCATTTATTTTGCTTCTTCCTCGGCCCCATTTAGAGTTTACATTGCTCCTGTTCTATATGAAAAATTGTTGGTTTCTTTTATGAGTACTTAAGCATTTTATTTCATTTAATATGCTCATGTCTCATCCATTCTTTTCCTCAATGGATTTTATAGCACTGAGCGCTTGTGCAATGCTATTGAAATATGGCTTTGTCATTTTCTTTATGGGCTGTAACTGCACTGTAAATGTTTCCCGTAAAAGGAACTTTTCACTAAAACTTCAAGCTACCCTAAATATAAAAAGTTGTTAAATAGCAACTTTTCTTTTGTGTCCCACCTTCTCGGATTTTGCTCTTTTCACATCACATGCCTATATTTGTGTTTTCAGGTTTTTTGACGTTTTATTTTTCTTCTTATTAATGTTTGTTACAGTTTTCTTTGTTTACCCAGTTTCAAATGCGATCTCTCTCTCTCTCTCTCTCGTCCTCTCTCCTCTCTCTCTCTCTCTCTCACCGAAAGTTTGCTCTGAAAACAAAATAGCCAGGCTCCTTAACTATGTTGGGTCTAGTGGAATATGTATATGCAACAGTGATTATAATAAATTTGTTTTTAACATTTCCGTGACGAACAAAAGATATATCTTTTCTGAGCAATTTGACTCAACTGTTTTATCGTTTATTATGAGTATTCTTAGTTTCATTCTTCTCTCTTATTTTACTCTTTGACGGTGATGAAACGATATAGATAGATAGTTACTGGTTTGATAACCTTTTATCAGTATCATTTTCAGCAATGTCGTATTCTCTAATTTTAATGACACATAAGTGATTATTTTCCCCGGATGTATTTTATCTTGTCACTTATTCTTGTTTCGGTGTCTTTAAAAATCGACGTTTTTACTTTTTATGTGTCACTGAATTTTATGAAACTGGTAGGGATACACCAGAGGGATGGAGAGTATTTGAGTTTCCAAGCAAATTGTCTCAGTTTTTTTATGGTGTATAACATCATAATTTCACTTATCAGCTTTGTTTGTATTGCCAACAAAATTTCCACCAAAGATGAGCTAATTAGAAACTCTGAATAATATAAAAAATCTTTGAAGTCTGTTTTCTCAGTTTGAGGTAAACATAGTGTACGGCAATTCCTAAAATTAGAGACGAATTTTCACTCAATATGTTTATAATCACCTTCTCAGGTTTGTTTTAAGTAGCCAAAATTTATTTTGGTGAACCTTTGTGAACCTTCTGATAATATACTTACCACTAAGTGTAATTGCAAAATGTAATGTTCGTGCTGAATAATAGTAAATGTTCTCAGAATAGATAAGCTAAAATCTAGTAATGTATGAAAAAAAAAATGAAGATCAAATTCTTTTATTATGATAACAAAGAGATTTCACACCAACATAATTTCTGCAGTGGCTAGTGAATGTAATGACTGTCCTACAAGTTTAAAATAATGTTCATATATGATAATAATGTGGCGTATTGAGCTGAGATAATCAGTTATTTTTCATAAGATTAAAGCCAAAAAGGTACCTATGACCTAGAAGGCAGGAAATATTTTTGAAAATATTCATCCACGTTTTGGTATTTACCAAACAAGTTCATCAAAAATCTAAAAAAAATAAACAGTTGTTCAAATTGAACTGCTGCCTCGAAAAACAGATCATAGTAAAACATTATGGAAAACTAACCCCAACCGTTCCAGGTACATCAAAATCAGAAAACAAAATTTTGATTTTAAACTTAACCGATAACCTTGAACAAAGGTCAAGGAAAAATGTAACTGGGGAAAATAATAATCTTTCTACAAGGTCATTCATTGCCTGTCAAGTTTCATCAGAATCAGAGAAAAAATGAAGGAAACCATGATGAGTAGCTGCAAGTCCCCAAAAATTCCCATAAGACGAATTCGAATGGCCATCGTTACCGACGTACAACCCTCTGAGAATGTAATTTAAGAGTAATTTAATAGGGTTAAATTATGATCTCTTTCACAGTTTCATTGCAACGATGTGTTTGCAGACTATTGATTACGTATAAAATCTCAACAATCTCCTTGCAGCTTTAATCTCTCTCTCTCTCTCTCTCTCTCTCTCTCTCTCTCTCTCTCTCTCACAGCCTAGGCTATTTGCATTCATTCCCAATCTATTCCGAAATATTTTTTCGGCTTCAGAGAGGTGCGGTTCCGGAGGGTAATCTTAATATCTCCGGCGGATGGAAAATTCCTCTTATATATGCTCTATCATTTGGTCAAACAGAGAGGGTTTTCGTATTTTTATGCTGAAGTTTATCATTTCTAATTGTCACATTCTTTGTGAGTACAAAAATTCTCGAAAAGAGAAAAATCAAGATAACTGCGCAGGAACTCTGTTATTCTAATTAGAATGGTTACGTTCGCGCATTTCTGAAAAGAGGGTACCAAAACCTTGAGTATTTTTATTTTAAACATAACTCTTCGTTTTGGTTTTTACATATTTATAAATTGTTAACCTTCATCCCTTTTAGAGGTTAAACTCGTTTACACCTAATTTGAATATTCCAGCTTCGTTTTCTGATGCTTTAGGCACTTATATCAAGTTATCATATTTGGTGGACTCCAAACAATCTCTCTCTCTCTCTCTCTCTCTCTCTCTCTCTCTCTCTCTCTCTCTCTCTCTCTCTCTCTCTCTTGCATTTCCCCCTAAGTTCAATTATGTTTTCAAGGTAATTGTCCTGTATGGTTCATAAGTGAATTCTGTAGATACTTTGCCTGCCTTCTAGAGAGAGAGAGAGAGAGAGAGAGAGAGAGAGAGAGAGAGAGAGAGAGAGAGAGAGAGAGAGATTAAATGGTCTTTTTCTTTGTCACTGATCGTAATTTCTCTAATGATGTCTATATATGTGACTTTTCATTTATTGTAGTTATAAGCCTGAAATGCTTATTTCACTCCCATTTAGTTACATGGTTCTCAGAGAGTTTATATAATAAAAGCTCTTTTAAGAAAATTCTCCCAACCAAAGCCTCTTTGTGGTGAGAATACCACCACAATGGAATCTGTTTATCAGTCCCTCAATATTCCGATTCAGATAAGGGTATAGAGACCATTGCTTTAACCCTTGAAAAAAAAAACAGCTTATATACCATATCTGTCAAAAGGCAAAAGGATCTCCCACTATTATCTAAACAAACAGATGTGAAACAAGCCCTTGGTGTTTACCTAACCACACGCCTACATGTAAATTTATATTGATTTTTTATATTTTAATATTTGATAAGACAACATGGATAAATTAGATTTATGCTGAACCCAGTAATCAGAAGTTTACCATCAATGTTGTATGGGTAAGAATGTCACTTTTTCTTATAAAAATGACATAAAAGGGATAGAATGAGAGGCATACTACTTGGAGTGTTTATGGATGAACATTTAAGGTGGTGTTCTTTGGGGTGTGAATTCTGGTATCATAGGTGAGATATACCTTTATACACTTCCATAAGAGACTTTTCCGTGGCATGACGGCTGCAGAAGGAGTGATGATTAATGGTTTTCTATGAACAATTTGTCTTGGATGTTGTAGCTCTGAACTAGCCATAAAGAAATTCAACTTTGCCTTAAACAAATAATATTTGGTTAACCAAAGACTTATGTAATTGAAGGAACAGGTTCTTTAGAGGCAGACTAAAAAGTCTACCATATATGGAGGCATACTTAGAGCCTTTTGACGCTATAGTTTTTTGCATGTGTGCATGAAATCCGACGCATGAGCATTATATACATGTGTATATATATATATATATATATATATATATATATATATATATATATATATATAGTACATTTATACATACATATATATATATATATATATATATATATATATATATATATGTAAAGGTATACAATATCTGTTAATGGAAATTTCATTCCTAATTAAAGTTGCTGAGAGCCTAAACTCTACCCTTCAGGTAGATTATAAATATGAATGTAATTGCTGCAATGTACTTTAAGTGGGGAAAAATAGATCGCCAAGCACTTGTAGGGTGGTTTGAGCGGTTAGGAAGGTCTATTAAAGCAAAACAGTACCATACGGGTTCATACAGAAAACACTCATCACCGTGTATGATGACGTTCTTTTTCCCTTCTCTTCAGTCGAGTGGCTCCCATTGGAGCTGACAATAGGTGAAAGCTTTAACACTTTCCCATTAAGACCTCCCCTGAGTAACAACGAGAGGTCCACGGAAATGCTGTACTTTTGTTTTTTAGTGTGTGCGTGTGTCCTTATGTTGCAGCTGTTTATCTATCTTAGCATTGCTTTGTTTCATTTTCTATGATAGCACATTACCATTCTTTTGTATAACTTTGTTTTTACAGTACTGTATTCCGATGATCATATGTAAAAGTGCATATAAGTTGCGGTTCATCTTTAGTTCAAGTTCACTAATCCTTTTTGGATCCAAAAGCAGTCTAGTTCATTATTTGGAGACGGAGCGCCCTTCTGGAAGTGACTGAGGAGGACCATCATTAATCCTTTGAGGGAAGTAGTCAGTCACTTTCCGTGTTGTAAACCAAACAAATTCAATTTGCCTTTACAGAGTTGGATAAACAAACCATACTATACATGCATGTTTGATGGTATGAATTTTTCTTGTGTAGAGGAAAGTTTCACATTCGTTGACGACCTAAGCTTAATCAATAATGAAAATATCCATACAGTTTATGGTCTCATCTGCTCATGCGTCGGACTTCATTTGCACAAGTAAAAAACTATAGCGTCAAAATGCTCTAAGTATGCCTCCATATATGGTAGACATTTTAGTCTGCCTCTTAAGAACCTGTTCCTTCAAGTACATATATCATTGGTTGACCAAATATTATTTGTTTAAGGCAAAGTTGAATTTCTTCATGGCTAGTTCAGAGCTACAACATTAAAGACAAATTAGTTTCAAAACCTCATCATAAACTACATATACGTGTAGGATGTATATTGTTTCACTACCTCATCATAAACTAGCCAGGCTGCAAAAATTATTTCATTAAAATTTCAAAAGGCTCGATCTACTAGAACAAAAGAATGACCGCGGCTGCAGATTTATTTATTTGTTTTTTCCAAACCTTTATTCTCACAACGATTATTGCTTTAATATTTCAGAAATAATTCACCAGAAACAAATGGAAGTTAAATACTGAACATTGAGGAGATTGCCTTAAGGCTTGTGCTTGTTTTTTGGAAATATTCTGTGTTTTTTCCAACAGTTTTCTCAAAAAAAATTTTATTTCTGTTTCTGGATCAAGTTTTTAAAGGTATAAAAAGTAAAAATGCAAATAGAATTTTCCCAAAGTTTAAACACAGATTCAGACATTAAAAAATGTTCTCATATCACTCCTTTGCGGCATGCCTTTTATGCATTTAATTTAATTTGATATCCATTTTGCTCTTCCTCAGAAATAATACGAAGGGCATTTATAAGTGACAGGCGATAGTTACCTAATGGACTTAATCCACCGATGGTAGCTATCTCTTAAGCTACCGTCGGTAGAGAAAATCCATCCGGTAACTATCACATATCACTTATAATTCCCCTTCAGTGTTATTTCCGAGGTAGAGCTAATTGTGTATTAAATGGAATTTTTAGCTTGATGTCTTTGTGTGAATAATGTCACTGTGATGTGAGATATATCCATTGGATACGTACATGTACATACTTACCTATATATTAGCCGAGTCGATAATGTCACTGGAGTCTGATTTCTCCTCAGCCCACTGGGCGCCGCTTCGAAGCCACGAACCGACTAATTTATTATCAACTAATTTAGTATTAACTAAAAAATTCCCCTGCGGTTAACATATCTGAAAATATATTAATTCCAAGGTAGAGCGAATTAGATATTAAAGGACATTTGTAGCTCGATGTATGTATATGAATCACGGTGATGTGATATATATATATTTTATATATATATATATATATATATATACGTTATATATATATATATGGTATTTGTATGTTTGTAAAGTAGCTTGAAGAAGGATTTGAATACCAACATAGGTTCAGTCTGTTTGAAGAGTACCTCATCAAAAAGCATTTTAATCTGTTACTACTTCTGAAAATTGTAGTACGTTTTTAATAGCAGCTATTCTCTGCTACCCTTAGTATTGTGAATGCCTGTTTATACTCGCTTATTATTAGGCATGATAATGTGATATGTATAATATCCTGTCGAATACTTAGACTTGATGATTCCTATGTGCTTAATGTAAGCCGAAGGAGGGCTTTTTAATAATGACCTGAAACATATAGCTATTGGTGTTTTTATTAGCTGAAGGAGTTCCGCCTTTAAGGATTTTCATGAGAATGATTGTCTTATTTAGGAATGTCTGTGTGTGTGCGTGTGTATGTGTATGTTTGTGGGATTAGAGTGCACAATTTTTATCAGCGGATGGTTTCTGTTAATAATGCCGGTGGTTAAAGTAGATACATTTCATGAAGCTTACGTCTGCATGCCCGGGCCTCCAACATTCGCGCTGACTCATAAATTTACCAATGCAAATACGTGCATGAGCAGATATTCAGGCTATCAAGAGTAAAGTAAACGTGGTCTTGCTGGCATGTACGTATCCTCACAAGGGCACAAACACACATGAGCTATTATTAATCTGAAAATGCAGCGCTTACCATTCATAGCGCCAGCATATTAAAGGAAGGAAAAACGTTAGAATTATCCAATAGGCTTGTTCTTTTCACAGAGCACTTGTGATCATCGGTCCGATATATACACACACACACATACTCTCTCTCTCTCTCTCTCTCTCTTCTCTCTCTCTCTCTCTATATATATATATATATATATATATATATATATATATATATATATATATCTATATACACATATTTAGATATGTGTGTGCACACACGGAGAGGGAGAGTGAGAGACCTGTATGATTAAATGATATTCATTGTACTGACAGTAGTTCAAATATATTTTAATGGTATCATGGATTTTGGATCTGTCTACTTGTTATGCATATACGGATCAGTGTAATTGCCCAATTAATAAATGATTGTTTCGATCGTGAGTTCAATAAAATCGTTATACGACAGAATTTGCATAGCAAACTGACACTTGTTTAGGTGATATCATCCTGATTGGTACAGTGTTTGCATTTTGTATCAGATGTCCGTACCATCATCTCATATATTATTCTGCGTCATCTACGTTTCTTTCATATCCAATGAATTATGATTTGAGCTGAAATAAACCCCCCTCTCGTGAGAAATCGTCCGTACATTTCCAGCTAGTTGTTATACGGCAACTGTTGGAACTTGTTTATCAGGCTGCAGAGAAACGATGTTAGACGACAAAGAGAAAAAAATGTATGGTAAAGAGGGAAAAGCCAGATGAGAAATGCAAACGACACAACGAAATACGACTTGTGAGAGAAAGCTTTAGGGGATTACCTTTTCACACGGATGGGGATGTCTTTTCCTTCGCCTTTCAGGGAGTTAAGTCTCTCTAAATGATTTAAAAAAATGAAAAGTCTTCCAAACGTTTCATCCTCTTATACGATTATTTTCTTTTTTTTTTTCTTTCAGGTCAGTATGCAACGAGATCTGTAAATGTAAGTAGGTCAGCGCAAGGGGATCCGGCGAAAGTGCAATCTCGCTTTCTTTGAGTGAACGAGGTAATATTCTTGTCACATATTTTCCCTGTGAGATTTTTCCCCTTTTTAGAGAATTAAAGATTATTTTTCCCTTATCGCTGCATAAACAAACTCTGATGTCTGAGTTGGTACATCTCTTGCATTCGTATTTCGTGAGGCCTTTTTTTTTTATCGCATTGTTATGGCCTTCCCTTTTCCAGTTTCATCTTTAGTTTCTTGGCAAGCAGTATTTTCATGGATTTTGAGTGAATTAGATTTGTAGAAAAGAAAATGCACAAACAGATAAAACCTCAACCCACATGCTGATCATTGATCGTTAGGTATAAGGTATGAAGGTGCTAAGCAAGCAATGTTTTGTTGTAGAAGATGAGAATTTCATGATGCTGCTAGCATGGTTTCGTTAACGTGATGTTGCTAACATGTATACAGAGTAACAATATTCCCGAAATGGTACAATCAGATTTTCGAGACACATTAATAACATTTTCTGACATGTTAAATTAAAACTTGAATGCGAACTACGAAAAGAGGAAGCTCAGAGCGAAAGTCATGGCCAAGGAAAGTTTGGACAACACTCAAAATCATCACAGACATTGTCAATTACGCTCAATGAACGCTGTAGCCGAGTCATTGATCCAGAATGGCTTAACGATAAATAATCTAAATTGTTCGTTGGCTTTCATTCCTACCTGATCGTTATCATCTAATGCGAATTCTGGATTTGAATTTTGTTTGTTCCCAAGGAAAAACGGTTAAGTGGAATATATAAGATATAGTCTCCCCTGCAAAGTTTTTTTTTTTTTTTTTGGGGGGGGGATACATTAGGAAAGTATATTGACACATCCAGTCACTACCAATAAATGTTAGTAACGCGATTATGGAAGGTCAGATTTCAGATGTAAAGCAGTGCCAGTAAAACAAACACACACACACACATACACACACACACACACACACACACACACACACACACACACACACACACACACACACACACAAAACGATTTACGAGGAATGATACTCATAGTATCGAATTAGTACTTCATCTTAAATTTTATAGTCGGTAACATTATCATAATATATAATAAACTACATTATGAAATCTAAGAGCGTAAGTTATCGTGTTAATTGTGTCTAGTATGATTTATGTCGCCTTGCAATATGAAATACTATTTATGAAAGTTGCACGATTCTTTGAATACCTTGTATGAGTTAGTTAGCTTCGTGAAATATATGAGAACGCACCAGAGGTGCAGGCACGATTACCTTCCGTAATGCAAACCATAAATAGGACCAACTCCATGAACAGGAATGTAGGCTCTCTCTCTCTCTCTCTCTCTCTCTCTCTCTCTCTCTCTCTCTCTCTCTCTCTCTCTCTCTCTCTCTCTCTCTCTCTCTCTCTCTCATTTGCATTCTGTTTCAGCTGGAATTTGGAAGTTCAGCTGTTTATTGAGGGTATCTGATATAATGTGTGGAATAGGCAAGGGGCTCCCATTTGGGTGGCAAATCAAGTACGAATCCCCTGTAAATTGTGGAATAATAATTAAAAAAAACTGTATACCTTTTTAAATATATAATGCAAATATAAGAACTTCCTATATAGTGTGCAAGATGAATTAAAGATTCTACAGTTATCTGAATACTGCATAAGGCAAAAAGAAACACCCTGTACAGTGTGTGAAGCAAATAAAAGAATCTCCCCGTGTAGTGTATAGAACAGTTATATCATGAAACTTTATTCATCAGTATTCAGAAATAGAATGTCTATTTGTATGTCTCCGGTCTTTTGGAAAGATCAACAACGATGGGAAAACAAAAGAATGTTTCCTTGGAAAAGGACCTTCGCTGCCACTTATCAATGCTTTTCTTAATGGAACGACTGAAGCAATAATAAGGTTCCACGTTTTACGTTTTCTTGTAAACATTTTAACCGTGACATGTTTAAAGAACGTGTTTTCTTGAAAGTGTGTGGTAACCCATGAAATGAAGAGAGAGAACGTAATTTTGTGTCTAAATTCACAATTTTTAACTTATGCATACATTTTTTTGGAGATCAATTTGGATGACGGAGGACATTTGACTATAAATTTATAGACCTAGAAAACCTGACTCAGCATTTGCAAATGGAAGGAGAAAGGGTTGGGAGAGTTTTTTTTCTTTTTTCTGTGTATCGTGAAACACAATTCGAAGCCATCTAGTTTGCAAAGGTAGCACCTCGGAAACCGTGCAAGACGTGCTAGAAGTAGGAACAGTTGATAAAAGGAAACAGATTTGGCAACGTCAGATTCATCGTATGATATTCTTATCAGCCAGTCGCCTTCCGTTAACGGAAGACTAAAGTGGACGTTTTGATTTTGAATAGACATTTTGGTCTTTTGCTATCTTGAGAAATCTGACAGTGAAGCTGTGTCGAGGACTTCTGGCGTAACTCCAGCACATATACCGTCGTCGAAATTTAACTCATTAATGATTTCGAAAATGTTAGTATTTTAGGTTCAGTGTCCTTATCTGGCAAGCTAGACACTTCCATAATTATTTTAAGGCAATGCAAATGCAAGTAAAGATAAAAAGGAAATCAATAGACAAGTATGATAATGCTGTTATTCTTGGTCACTCTGTATCGTAAAAATTCGTTATATCAAATCTCTTTTCAAAATTGACTCTTGGTGTTTTGTTTGTAGATAGGATATAGTCTCATTATTATTGTGTTCTAAGGTTGAGGTTTCTCCAAGCGCAATAGGAGTGCCATTTTTCTTTTAAAGTTGATATCAATGATAATCAGTTATGTTCAAGTAAGACTGCCTTAAGCTAGGTTATAGCAGGTCGTTGGGATAGTTAATTACCTTCTTCTTGGAAAAATTTCCATGCATCTCAGTTCCACTCTGTCTTGGTTACTCCAATGAGAGAATTTGGTCCGAAACGTAACAATATTAACCGATTTTATTATATCTGCTGGATGTAAGCTTCTGTTAATTAAGGGAATGCCGCGATGATAGCCTGTCACTTTCCAGTTACGATAAAACCAAATCTTACTCGTACCAAGCATTATGTTTTTACATGAAAATGAGCTGAGGATCAAGGACGTGAAATTGTTGATTGATCTGTATTGACTATTTGGTGGATCTGGAAGAACAGCCGAATTTCGCTGTTTAAACTAACGTTTCATCGAGACTTTTCGGATACTGATGACAAGTTCAAACTTAACCCACCTTCTATTAACTGTGCGTTGTTTTCCAGTACATAAGTCTGGATGCCTTCCCTTTTATGAGTGACGTTGCAGTTTCTAGAAGATAAAAAAAAAATCACTATAACATCAGTTCTTCAATGTTATCGATATGATAGATTGTTTTCTTACTCAATTTTAAAACTGCTGGCTTATGGGAAATAAATATATATATATATTTAATAGATATTGAGATTTTCTGAAAAATATTTTCATGGAAATGCTCGTATTTATTTATTTTTGTTTATTTTTATTCATTTTTTAACCTTTCCCTATGGATGTTGACCAGGATTTTTAAACCAAGAATATAGAAATTCATTTAAACAAAGTTAGATTTCGTGAAACAATTATGAGCAGGAAAATAATTGGCCACTGGTGTACTTAGGGGTTGCATATATTTTATTTTAAACTCAATTTTCTTTTTTGTTGAGATTTTCTAAATTTTAGAATTGCAATTTTTAGATTTATTGACAAGTGTCAAGGATCTAATTTCCCACCCGGGATACCAGACTCTGGTAGCCATAGGGCAGATGGCATAAAAGACGTAACGAGGTTATTCTCTCCCATCTGGTGCCGGAGACGAGCTGGGGACGAGACGGGTTATTTCTCTCTCTCTCTCTCTCTCTCTCTCTCTCTCTCTCTCTCTCTCTCTCTCAGTCACACGCTTTTGCAAAATGACGTTGCATAGGATATTTACTCCTTATATGTGACAGGAATTGCTGCATGTTGCTGAGTTACAAGATGATTGTGGTGAAACTTTCTGCTGTTCTGTTGTAAAAAGTCACAGAAATATTCTATGCTCTTTTCAAACATTCACACACTCTTACTTTTATCTTCCTAAGCGGAATTTTGTTACTTGTAACCTTGGAAGTTTCTTTTCATATACTGACGTCCCGGAATAACTTTTTTCAACATTTTTTTTATTATTATTATCCGACTTCCTGGAAATCTGATATGAAGCAATATTCCGTTATTTGCATTTTGACAAATTTAACTTTGTTCTTGGTGCTTCAATGTAACCTGATATCAGTTTGCTTTTGTTTTAAGAACCGGCCCCCCCCCCCCCCCCCCCCCCCCCCCCCCCCCCCCCCCCCCCCCCCCCCCCCCCCCCCCCCCCCCCCCCCCCCCCCCCCCCCCCCCCCCCCCCCCACGCGCAACCTTTACCTGCCTATCCTTGCTTTGATTATACAGTGATTCCAGAAACTCTTTGCACATTTGTACATCGTTTACAGCCATCGGAAATAACACGAATGCCTAGAGCATCATCCTCATCTTGATGGGTAGGACATAATCATTATGTAAATCAGTATTCCCTCCAGAATACTTGTTGAACCAAGTAAGTTTCACGACCCTCCCCCTCAATTAAACTGCAGTTACAGAACCTTGTGCACACACACTGTACCTTTTAACACTTCTTCCTCCATTTCTTCTGATCTTTTTGCAATCCTCCTTTCCGTTTTCCCAAGACATCAGTATTGTTTAACCCCTTATACGGATTCTGGGTACGGTCGTATTCATCCTTACTCTTTATTTATTACTGATGTTAACAGCTTTGGAAAAAAAGTGGAGTTGAATTATGTATGAGCTGAAGGTGTTCGATTAAGTGTGAGGATTCTTGTGGAAGGGATTGCTAAGGCATGGACAGGGCATTGAAGAGGTTGAAGTGTGTAAAGTTGTAATTGATGGGATTACTGGTGTGATGATGCAATCCAGTATGGTGCATAAGATATAGTGAGAAGAACAGTGTGCTTTTAGTGTAGGAACAGGGTTGTGTAGTGTAAAGTTGTGTTGGAGAAGTCATTGAGGGACAGCATGATAAAAATTTTGAGTGTATTGTCTATAAAACTATACAGAGGACTGGCTCTTCTCACAGGAAGTTTCCCCATGAATCTCCACACTCGTTATTTCAGGCCAACTCCACGCATACAGATTGACTGTTTGTTATGTTTCACGAAAAGAACATACAAACAACCAAAGTTTTCATACTAGTGATACAAAAGTCCATTTCTTTATAAGACTGAATTATAAGCACATTTTAAGTGCGAATTCATGGTGGTCATGGTCATAAGTTAATTGGGACGGTAGTGCTTTAGATTCCTTGTCTTTTCATTAACCAGTTAAAGTTAGTTCTGAATATACCAGGTAGGCCGATGGGGGAGCATACCAGGGAAAAAGGTGACAACGTCATTCGATTCAATTTGTGATAGGTAACTCACTAAGCAGGTGTCAGCATCAACGCATAACGTTTACAGTGGGTCACTTACCAAGTAGATGACCCACATCATCCAATATCATTTTCGCCTTGGTTTGATTTCGTCACCTAATTGTTTTCATAATCGCCAATTTTTAGTTGCTTTTCAGTTCTTTATGAATTCCTGTTATATTCTGAGTTACAATATAACTCTCATCATACTATTAATTCACAGTCCTGATTTCGTATCATAACTGGATTAAAACGACTTAATGAGTTACATTAGACATTTAGAATTACTGTCATTTAAAAAGATTCGTTTTCATATTTTTTTCTTCTACTAACTCTCTTAAGTATTATTTTAATCAATCATTTTTTTCTTATCTTAGACGTAAAAAGACAGAAATGTTAGCCGTGATATAATTTTATCTTCCTGCAGTTGATATTGAGAAAAACGATAACCCTAAAGTAGTAATATAAAAAAAGTCACCTTGAATTTGTAGGGTAGATTTGGCGCCCTTTCAGTTTTAGGATATAAAGAGTTAGAATAAAGATGTTAGCTTTTTTTACAGTAATGGAGCAAGTGAAAACCTAAATATTTTCTTCTGTATTGCCCAGCTTTTTATGAAATAGGAAGCGAGTATTATTTTTCTTAATGTCAATAACAGGGAGACAAATGCGAATTTCCTCATTAATTTTTAGTTCCTTCTTCGTATTTACCTTCGGAATTCTCTGTAACGACTGCTCCGTGACGTTACAGTGACGTATTTCATTATGATGATGTATTTAGGTATAATGCCGGTTTAGATGAGGTTTGGAATAATCGAAATTACACCTTCGACACTCCAACGGTTCACAGTGTGAATTATAGTGCGAATTGGCACTTCACTCTATGCGAAAGTTGAGTTCCTTTTCACGTTGCTTGGTACTGATTATTTGGAAGATAATGACTGAAAATTCCAGGTTAGAACTATACAGGAATGTACATCATTACATTTCGTAATCTTTGCCGAAAGGCACTTGCAGAATGCATGTGTATGGGGGGTAAATCTATACGGTGCAAATAGGGATTAAATTAAGAAATGGCAACTACTGTACCTCGAGTAACTCGAATTACTCACAGCTTACACAACGCATCTATTTCGTATCTTTTGCAGATGTAATCTTATCCATTAAGGAATAGTGTTCCTGTCGTTTAGGAAGATAAAAATACTGTTTCAGGTTATATATTAGAGTGATATATATTAATTTCTATCTTTTATCGACACTTATTTATTCAAAACAGTAAATAACCAATTACCTAACATTCCTGCAAGAAGGGAAATATTTCGTTTGATTCATGATTACGTTATTGGTAAAGGAACGAATTGACCAAGTTTATAGGTGTACGGACTAGAGATGTATCGGGGATTTCCGCATTTATAGAAGTTATAATCATAAAGGCAGGGTATTGCATTTTTTAAGAAACTCTCTCTCTCTCTCTCTCTCTCTCTCTCTCTCTCTCTCTCTCTCTCTCTCTCTTATGCGATGAATGGCTCTGAGTTTTATTACCTTTATCATGCAATGAGCATGAAATAACCTTATGCCATGGTGACTAAAACGTTCATGTATCGCCGTTACTGTTCGTACGTTCATATGAACGTATACTCTCACATACACGAGTATCACTTATGTTTCTACTTTCAATTAATACATCAAATATTATGTGGTAACACATATGCTTGAATTATGTGGCTGAAAATCGTTTTAAACGATTAAATATATCTAAATTATTTAGATTTACATGTGAAGTATCCACATCCGCATCCAAGAGTTCATCAATTATCCGCAGCCGTGAAGGTATTGTTAGAATGTCCGCCTCTGCATCCGCATCTTTAAAAGATTGATATCCCCATCCACATCCGCAGATCCCATTTTCGGACATCGATACATCAGTCTCTAGTACGGACATGCTTAGCGGTAATTATTTTTCTAAAGATCCGTGTAACTTAATGCTACGTTTATGAATTTCATGTCATTGTAAAGATATTGAGTTTTTATTTGTTATGCTGTTAAAAACATCCCTAAAAATGATATAAAATATGAGTGTCATGAGTTGAATTTAGCCTTATCGAAAAATATTTTGCCACTTTTCTTAATCTGTCGAGGAGATGGAAGACTAATTGATGCAGCAATTAACTTAATAACAGGAAAGAAGCAAGAAGACGTAACAGAGTATATTCTAATTATTCCGTATTAAAAAAAAGAGACTAATATTCACATACAATATTAATGAATTGAGTTTAAATAAGAACCTGGTGTTTGGTTCAGTTTTTTATGAAATGGATAGTGAAGTTTACTTTCATTATAGTAACAGCTATCATAAAAAGCCAGGACATTGGGTGAGGCCTATACCAGATTGTATCACATGGGAATATTGTTTTTTATTTTTATTATATGATTTAAACTCATTACGACCTACTAATAGCACTGAAGGATCCAACAATGAAATGAATTAATTAGGCCTATACATATTTTTTTTATACTTTAATTAAAGTGGCTGAGATCCTTCCCAGGTGAAATCCAGCGACGAACTGTCACGAAATCGTTGCTTACATGTCTACACATGCAATTACCTGAGGGTTCAACCGCTCTGGTGAGGGGACTGACTACGTCCAAAAACTGTCTACGCACGACAGCTTTAACGTCAGTTTTCGATGAACTGGCAGAAGAAATGACAGGTAAACCAGATAGTGAATACCCGAACTAAGGTTATTGAATTCTGTGATAGTGAATGAGAGAGAAAGAGTTTATCGGTTCTAATTCAGTTTTCCAGGACAGCGCCGGGTTGATCAATCAGCCAGTATATGCGTGTATATACATACGTATATATAATATATTATACTATATATATATTATAGATAATATAATATATACGTATGTATATACACGGGTGTATATATATATAGTATTATATATATATATATATATATATATATATAGATATGATATATATTATTATATAATATATATAAGAGTCGAGATATATATATACATAATATATATACATATATAAATATATATAATATATAACTCTCTATATATATATACCATTTGAAAGCCTCTCTCTTCTCTCTCTCTCTCTCTCTCTCTCTCTCTCTCTCGTCTCTCTCTCTCTCTCTCATCCGAGAGAGGAGAAGAGAGAGAGAGAGAGAGAGAGAGAGAGGCTTTCAACTGCTTCACTTTCAGTTACTTCGACTAAAGTTCTGGTCTAATTCTTTAACGCATTCTCTTACTATGCAAATCCGCTGGATGTGTTTATTCATAAGGTGGTCTAGGGTTACAAATGGAATCCTATTTCTTTTTCTGTTTCCGCTGGATTTTCAGCACTGCAGCTTTTTTGTTTTATTTTATTTTTTTATTATAATCCACCGAATGCTTTTCCAGTGTTTGATATTACAGGAAAGTGTTACTCAACCTCGAGGCTTTAAGCAATGCTTTTTTTTCTAGCTTGTCTATTTTTGGTAGGTTATTTGTATTTTTTATATTAGTTGGTTATTCCCGAGACGTACGTATATGAAAAATGGTAATAATAGTTTTTTTGTTTTTTTTTTTATGATACTATTAAACCATTTTCATATCACTCAGAATGTTATGTTTTCCAGTCTTTTTCTGAATAGTCACTCACGAAACATTGACTGGACTTGTTAATGAGTATTCATTACTACCTATTTTATTTTCTAAACTCTCTGTGCAACTTCTGTGTCTTCATTATCTAAATTTTCAGAACTGTATCTTTCATTCAATATCAGCATTACATTTTCCATCGTTTAAATTGAGTCAATACTCGGAAACTATTTAAATAAATATTCTACCAATGCCATTTGTTTTTTCGGAAGAGTTCTTTAGAATTAAACCATCATCTTATAAAAAAAGTATAATTTTTAATTTTGCTTCTGATATCTTCTAGCTTATCTATACCACAGTGATTTTAAAAGAAATGCAGCTAAAACATTGCGTCTTTGAATGATGACCCATATCCTTATCTTCACAGAAGTCTTGTTATTATCTTAAGATTTCACCAAGGATTGCAATTTTCAGTGTGTGTGTGTGTGTGTCTTTATTTATCCCGAAAGAATTTACTTGGACATATAAGGAAGGCGACGGGCTCAAAGTTTTTTTCGTACTGGGTAAGATTTTCGGCTGGTGATTGCTCTTTTGGTCTTATCAAGTTTGCCTTAATATATCAGACTTTGTCGTCTTATTAATACAGGCTATAATTTGTTTTTATAATCGTAGTAATTTGCAGAAAACCGTGAGAATTACCTATATTAACTCACCTTGACGAGATGCACCATGTACCTTGGTTTTCTGATTTATTAATTCCTCTTCAGTTATATTTAGTATTTCTGTAAATTCTGTTTTGAACTGTTAAACCTGAATGGTATGACAATCTGTTCTCGTATATTTAATAAAATATTGTTTATTATCCAGAAATTTCATGGTACTGTAAATAATTTTTATTGTTATTTTAATTTTTCATGTCTCGTTATCTTCAAAGTTTCTTGCAGAATCTTCATTTATTGTCAAGTATTCAGTTTCTTGCATTCCTTTCGAAGATAGCAGGATCCAGGCGAGGAGCGAGGCGTTAACCTAAGCTTGCAAGGAAGTTGGGATTTATACTGGAGCAGTTCCTGTCGGAAGTCAGTATTTTAGTCGGACAGTCACATTCGGTAGGATTTCGAAGTGCATCCTTCACAGTTAGTTTAGGTGTGAGAAACTTCCTATGGTACCCTTTCATACACTATGCTTTTATTTTTAAAGACACTGCTGCAAATTCAACAGTACAGAATATTACCATTAAACGGCCATCTTTGTCCAAACTGCGGAATCAGTTATATCTGCAAATATCAACCTTCTTGGTTGGTTTCATATGCTGTAGTTATATCGAAAATTGTAGGCTGACTTTATTCGACGCATGGCTGGAGAGGGCGAAGTGTTCGCATTTCCTTGGAAACTTTGTGAGCCAGCACAAATTTTCCAGGCAAGTTTCCAGCACTGGTTGAAAGAACGCGTTCTTGCTGGGGTCAAAGAA
Source organism: Macrobrachium nipponense (assembly GCF_015104395.2). Taxonomy (NCBI): domain Eukaryota; kingdom Metazoa; phylum Arthropoda; class Malacostraca; order Decapoda; family Palaemonidae; genus Macrobrachium; species Macrobrachium nipponense. The sequence continues at coordinate 92,874,595 of NC_061109.1, read as the reverse complement.
AGGTAGTGGATATAGATGAGCACTAATTCCTTTGGTCGAAAAGTGACCGCTTTAGGGAAGGAAAGAAATTTTCTTAATTGGAATTTGTGATAAAATAAATTATCGTGTGGTCAAAGAAAAAACATATCAGTGAAAAATAGTTTATCTCTGTCTCTATCCCTAGTGATTTATAATTGCGTGTCGTTTCAATTTTCCACACTTTAAATCTTCACAGAATCTTTACGTTCCTCTTGCGAAGAAGAATTTCGTTCCTGTGTACATACAGATACACATATCAAGGAGGACAGACATAAAGAGAACCTCCTCTCCCGCCGATATGAGGCACCAAGACTTGACAAGTCAGTGTTACAAATAGCCTCGTCGCGTTGCTACCCAGTACAGCATGAACATGGAGACGCGTATAAATGAATAACCTTTCCATACTCCTGAGCGCACTTCAGACCTAATATATGATCGTCATCAACGCTTCCATCAACTACAACAGACAATTTACTCGGAGATAAACCACCGGGCCCAATGGAAGATTATGATGAGGTTGGTGGGGGTTAGGGGAGGTGTGCAGGATCCATAGCGATATATAAGCTAAAGTTAAATAGTACAAGAATGTTAGTTGGAATTGAAACTAATGAAAGACAGCGAATTCAGGGAAAAAAAAGAAAAAGAAATGCTAGTTGGAATGAATGAAAACTAATGAAAAGACAAGCGAATTCAGGAAAAAAGAGAAAAAGAATGCTAGTTGGAATGAATTGAAACTTAATAAAGACAGCGAATTCAAAAAGGAAAAAAAATAGGAACAAAGAATTGCTAAGCGAAGAAATTGGGAAAAACAACTTTAATGAAAAAAGAACCAGCGAATTCAGGAAAAAAAATAGAAAAAGAATGCTAGTTGGAATGAATTGAAACTAATGAAAGACCAGCGAATTCAAGGAAAAAAAGAAAAAGAATGCTTAGTTGGGAATGGAATTGGAAAATAAGAAAGGGACAGCGAATTCGGGAAAAAAATAGGAAAAGAATTGTAGTGGAATGAATTGGAAACTAATGAAAGACGGCGAATTCCGGAAAAAAATAAAGAAAAAGATGCTAGTTTGGAAGAATTGAAACTAAATGAAAAGGGACAGCGAATTTCAGGAAAAAATAGAAAAAGGAATGTTTAGTTGGAAATGAATTGAAAACTAATAAAAGGGGGCCAGCGGAACAGGAAAAAAATAGAAAAAGAATGTTAGTTGGAAGAATTGAAAACTAAATGAAAGACAGCGGAATTCAGGAAAAAATAGAAAAAGAATGTTAGTTGGAATGAATTGAAACTAATGAAAGACAGCGAATTCAGGAAAAAAAAAAAAAAAAAAAAAAAAAAAAAAAGAGAATTGGAAAAAATAAAAGTGAGTGGGAATTGAATTGAAAACTAAATGAAAGACAGGCGAATTTCAAGGAAAAAAGAAAAAAGAAGTTAGTTGGAATGAATTGAAAAAACTAAATTGAAAGACGCGAATTCAGGGAAAAAAAAATAGAAAAAGAATGTTAGTTGGAATGAATTGAAACTAATGAAAGACAGCGAATTCAGGAAAAAAAATAGGAAAAAAGAAGGTTATTGGAATGAAAAATTGAAACTAATGAAAAGAAGCGAATTCAGGAAAAAATAGAAAAAGAATTGGAGTGGAATTGAATGAAACTAATGAAACGAAGACAGCGAATTCAGGAAAAAATAGAGAAAAAGAATGTAGTTGGAATGAATTGAAACAAAATATGAAAAAGGACAGCGAATTCAGGAAAAAATAGAAAAAGAATGTAGTTGGAATGGAATGAAAACTAATGAAAGGAAGCGAATTCAGGAAAAAATAGAAAAAGAATGTTAGTTGGAATTGAATTTAAAACTAAGAAGACACGAATTCAGGAAAAAATAAAAAAAGAAAAGATGTTAGTGGCGAATGAATTGAAACTAATGAAGACAGCGAATTCAGGAAAAAAAAAATAGAAAAGAATGTTAGTGGAATGAATTGAAAACTAATGAAAGACAGCGAATTCAGGAAAAAATAGAAAAAGAATGTTAGTTGGAATGAATTGAAACTAATGAAAGACAGCGAATTCAGGAAAAAATAGAAAAAGAATGTTAGTTGGAATTGAAAATAATGAAAGACAGCGAATTTAGGAAAAAAAAAATAGAAAAAAAGAATGCTAGTTTGGATGAATTGAAATAATGAAAAGACAGCGAATTCAGGAAAAATACCCAAAAAGAATGTTAGTTGGAATTGAAACTAATGAAAGACAGCGAATTTAGGAAAACAAATTGGGAGAGGAAGGAAAAGAAGGAAACTAATGATACAAAGATTACAAGAAAAAGGAACGATCAGGGAGTAAACCTCTTGACTCTCGTACAACCACTTGAACAGATGAAGAACAAACTTCATGAGAGAGAGAGAGAGAGAGAGAGAGAGAGAGAGAGAGAGAGAGAGAGAGAGAGAGGATAGATATGGTGAAAATATGCTGTAGTTAATTTGGAAGTCAATATTTCGTTTTCAATTATAAAAACCTATATCAGTATAATCATTATTAAGAATAAGATTCAGCGACTCATGAAGCAGGGTCAAACTCAGTAACAAAGTGGATAACAAGGAAATGAGTGAAAAAAACACTGGCAAATGAACCAAAGAAGACTTGAAGCCGTATGGCGCCATAACAGGAAATGAAATGTGGGAAGCGGGACGCAATGAAGGCGAAAATGCTGAGAGCAGCGAATGCAACCAAGAGATTGGAGAGCGCGGAACGAGGAAGAAGGGAGATGGGAGTAAGACAATGGCCAGAAACAATGGTGGCAGTGGCAAGGAAATGGTCAAGACATCCGGTTGTATCATTTGAAGAGGGTGAGTGAATGTGCTGTGAAAAAGACAGACAGACAGACAGACAGGTCCAGAGAGAGGGAAAGAGGTTTGCGAGCATGCGTCCATGATTTATTTTATAATTTATATCTTCGTCAGCAGAAATGGTGTCATTTCCCAAACGAATGTTTCTTTGAAATATAGGGGGTCAACATTTCAATCTCTATTTTTGTATAGACGACAATTTACAGTACAACAGTTGATATGAAATGCTAGTAGCATTCATGTGCAGAAATATTATTATTATCATTAATAAGTAATGTATTTAGCAGTCATAAGGCTAGCCCAAGGATTTTGCATTTATTAATAATAAAAGAAAAGTAACCAATCCTAAGACGTATCAAAATTACTTGTGTAATAATTTACATACTCAAACACTGGGCTTGAGATGTTTAAATTTGTTACTGTTAAGTTCGTTTATTTATTAAAATGAGATTTAGAATTATTATTATATAATAATAATCACTAATAGAAATATCTACAGGTAATTTTGTCACCATTGTTTCAACTTTGGCTGCTTCATCGGCCTCTGTATATCTTGTATTGTGCACATTGGCAGAAATCTAACATATTCCTACTTTGTTACTATATATGTAGAAGGAAAATTCAATTTGCAGTTGCAAGGATATTTTGGGGCTATAATTTTTAGGGACATCTACGTCACTTTTAAGAGTAGCTGTAAATTACAAACTTCTTTGATGGATGGCATATCATCAGATCATCTTAAGAACTATCCTGCTGCACACAATTCTGCTGTGAAAACAGAAACTTTGTTAGGAAAGAAAAGTTGTATGTTTTTGTTGGATGATATGGTTTCAAATTCTACGCCTGATAGATATTTGGACCCATCATTATTGTTCAATAGTTTTGAATCTTTCCATCTTACTTGTTCTATTGCATGTAGTTTAATAGTCTGTGGAATAAGAATGATTTTTAGATAATATTTCAAGATTTTATAAGTTCCTTCCTTCCCATAATTCAAGGAAGGGGTAGTTCTGTCGTTGGAAGAATTGATATGTATATATATATATATATTATATATATATATATATATATATATGTGTGTGTGTGTGTGTGTGTGTGTGTGTGTGTGTGTGTATGTATATGTATATGTTATATATATATATATATGTATATATATATATATATATATATATATATATATATATTGGCTTGTGACGAAGACATAAGTAAGATGCAGTATCTACAAACTTCCTTATTTATTCAGACAACAAACAGACAGGTCAGTAGTTTTTGCGAGTAGAGATGTAGCACTGACACTAGGCGAACCTAACCAGATCTCAAACACAATCACTTGTGTTTGTTGACAGTGATGACAGATGGAAATATACATACGAATTGATGCAAAATATAGGGCTGAAGTTAAGGTGCATATGGCTGGAAAGCTGACATTGCAATGCATTTGGTGATGACGATGCATTTAAAATGACAATAATAATAGAGGAGTTATATGTATAAAAGATACGTGAGGTATGATCTATTGCTTGTGCCCACTTGCTTGTGCCCACTTGTTGGCACAGAGTTGTTTTTGTGAGATGAAGGTGTGTGGGGGTCGACGTGGGGACCCTACAGGACTCACCCCCCCCCCCCCTCCTACAGTTGTAGACCAATGTTCGGTATGTATACTGGCTTTAGACCATCGATGGAAACCCACGTGGTTCTGCCGTCTACTATCATCTGGTAGGCCTTGTGTCGTCTCTGGATGATACGATATAGTCCCAAGTAGCCTGGGGAGAGGGGGACTCTGTGTGCATCTACCAGTATGGGTCCATATTTTGTGTCCTGGAGCTCACTGGGGATTTACATCTTTCTGGCCACATGGTAGGTATTATCCATTCTACCGCTTTTCAGGTGTCAAATGGGAATGTTGGGCAAGTTTGATCTTGAGACATCTGCTGAATGTTGGTGCTTGGCTGTATAGGACTTCTGCTGAAGATATGTTGAGTGCTTCATATAGTGTCATTCTTAGGCCCAGTAAGACACACAGTACTCCTTTCCGCAGCTCCCACCCTGACATCTGGCGGCGAGTGAAGCTTTCAGCGACCAATGTCGTGTGTATTATCTTTGTCCCCACTCTGTCTGCAAGGACATTCCACATGACAGACGTGAAGTTGGCTCCCCTATCGCTCGTGATGACCTGCGGGAGTCTGTGCCAGCTGATCCATCCAATGAGGGCTTTCATGCAGCTTTCTGCTCTCAGTTGCCATAATAGTATTGCTTCAGGCCACCTAGTATTTCTGCCTATAATGGTGAACAGGTATTGTACCCCTCAGAGGCGGGTAGGGGTCCCACTATGTCAACTATGTATTTTGTGGAACTCTTATTCCACTCTCAATGTGTCTTGTGATTTTTTCTCGTCCAGTTTTTAAATCCTTTTTCATTCCCCACCACATGTATTGTTGTACTATGATTCAGGTGGTTGACTGGCCTGATGGGTGGGACAGGTTGTGGGTGAGGTGAAAGCCTTTCTTCTGAGGCCTTCTAGCAGGTAGGGGAGAGTGTGTCCTGTACTTGTTTTGCAGGTGATTGTCTTTCCACTGCTGATTGACAGGTCACTCCATGTATGGGGCATGGTTGTCCCTCTGCAGTCACTGCAGGTTTGCATCATCTCTTTGAGCTTCTGCTGTTTCAGGTAGGCTATCCTGAGCTGGATGTTGTTGATGCAGTTTCTTGATAGTGCATCTGCTACAGTGTTTGCTGAAACTTTTCAAGTATTTTCTGACAGGTGCCATTGTTACAATGCTGACCATGCATCTACTGATTTTGTGAGGGCGTTCACCAATGGTTTATGGTCTGTTTGCATGACCAACTATTGTCCCTTGATCATGTGGCAGGAGTGGTGGATGGCTTTGTAGAGTGCTAGGAGCTCCCTGTCGAAAGTTTAGTATTTCTGTTCCGCTGCCATTAGCTTCTAGCTGAAGAATGCTAGTGGGCAATAACCATCATCTGTGTCCTGCTCAAGTGTGGCGCCCATCGCTGTGTTACATGTGTGTACTGTCAATGTGAGGGATCTATGGGGTAGAGGAAAAATTAATGTGGTTGCAGAGATTATCACTTGCTTTGCTAAAAGAAGTGCATTATCTTAATTTTCAGACCAATTTAACTTTGTTTTCTTTGCAGGCATTCATATATGTGGCTCATAATTTTAGCAGTGTTAGGTATGAATCTGTGGTAGTAGTTGATTAGTCCTCAAAATTCTTCTACTGCTTTTATTATTGTTGGTTTGGGAAGTCGGTGATTGCTTTTACTTTTACTTTTTCCTGGTAAGGGTTTAATGCTGTCTAGCCTTAGTTGATGTCCCAGGAATGCCACTGCTTTTTTTGCCCATTTGCACTTGTCTTCCCTTACTATGAGTCCATTTTCTTTGAGTATTTGTAGTACCTTTTTTATGTCTTTAGATGCTGCTTGGGGTATGATGGTATGAGGGAGAAGGAAGTACAGTGGGAAATGGCACAGGACAGAGGTAGATGGAAGAGACTCATTAAAAACGGCAACCCCGAATTGGGATGAAGCTGGGAAGAAGAAGATTTCATGCAGACTGGAAGATTGCCAAATAGTTCGTCCATCATTCTTTAGAAGGTTCCACCTGCGTTGTGAAGGCCGAAACAGCTGTAGTTGAATTTAAAGGTGATGAAGGGGGTGATGATCGTGATCTTCTCTATATCTTTCGTTGTTCTGTCCATCTTGTTGGGTATGTCTCCTATGTTTGGCAACAGGTATCCATCTGGCTTCTTTTTGATGTTTAGTTTTTGTTAGTCTATGCACGGGTACCATGTTCCATCGGGTTTATGTACTATGTCAGGCTCCCGGACATTTAGCCGACAGACATTTGGCCGAACGGACATTTGGTCGACGAACATTTGGCCGAAAATGTAGTAGACATACCTACATGTATGTCACACCCATAATCGTTCTGCTATTATAACAAGCAGTCTTAACAGTTCGAAAACAATCAGAATCTACTTTAAGTTTACATTTCAATTGTTGAATTAGGTAATTGCAATTTTCACCTCAAACACTTTGAACTAGCGATGCTCAAACGAAACCAACTTTGTTAGTAACCTACCTCGACACTTATACAGTTGCTGGTCAAAAGTTTTAAAGTTAAATTTACGTTTCCCCAGTTTTTATTTTCAGTGCCTGCTATATCTGTTTATATTTATGTACTGTATTAATGTGTCATATATATATATATATATATATAATATATATATATATATATATATATATATATATATATATATCACACACACACACACACACACACACACACCCTAATAAAAATTGGGAGTTAACAACACACACACACACACACACATACACTCACCCACCCTAATAAAAATTGGGAGTTAACAATCGAGATTGTAAATTCAGGGGTTACATTGAGATCATCGAAGTAGTATCAGATATTAAACACAAGACTCGTGTCTATCATGGAGAAATAAGAGGAGTATCAAAATATAGATTTTCTGAGAGCAATTATGCACAATCTTTATATACTTATGAACATAACATCTTACTGTATTTTTTTTATTTCACTGTGTTATTTTTTGGCAATAAACTGTTAATTAAAATACTTAAAATATTTTTTGTTACTATTCACACTTGTAAATTGAGGAATTTCTTGGCTCTTAGGGTGGGTGGAAAGCTGAAGGATGACTTCAGCTGTCCTTCAGCAATTCGTAGGTGACATGGGATGGAGGTTCTGCGAGCCATCCTGTGACTTGCTGGAAGAAATTGCCTAGAAGGAATTCGAGGACAGCATCTGCTTTGCGTGTTGAGGAGGTAATTTTCTTCGGTCTGAAGATTATTTCCGCCCTTAAGAAGAAAGCATTTGATATGTGAGGCGTGACTGCTGGTAGACATATGGAGTCAGTGGAGGGGGTCTTGCTGGAGAATTTGGCATCATTGGTGTTGGCTGGGTCAGTCACCTCTGTGGTCACCAATGTAGCGAAGGTGTGAGTAAGAGGCAGCGTCTACAATCTTACTGATATATTCAGACAGCTCAAACAGAATCACTTGCGGTTGTTGACATGGAAATATACATTTGGCTGGAAAGCTGATATTTCAATGCGCATGGTGATGATGATACATTTAATACAAAATAATAATTAATGGGATACATGTATAAAAGATGTGTGAATTATGCTGTTTCTTGTGTCCAAGCATTGGCGCGTGGATTAGTTGCTGTGAGATTAACTGGTCACTGCGATGGTGTGTGAGGTCCATGTGGAGACTCTACAGACTCAGAGTCTGTTACTCTCAAGGGGGAGGTGGTGAGTGCCAATTCTCATAGTAAATATTTTTCAGATTAAATGAATCCCTTGTACTGTACTAAACATTATTATTAATTCACGATGAAGAGTTAGAAATGGTTCACCCCTTTCAATGTTGAATGAGGAATTTGTGAGAAAGGTTTAAAAGCTCCATCATTGGATCAATATTCTTAAAAGTTTTATCTAAGGGCTGAACTGTATACCTTGACATCCATTGTCTAGAACAGACATAGAAATTGTTTTGTTCAGTAATTTTTTATGTTGATCTGTCAGCTCGAAAGTTTGTGCTATATAATTTTTTTTTTTACATCAGATTTAATACATTTTTGTATATGGCTTATATGGTCTGTACTAGCTTTGCATTTCAAGTATGCGTGAATGATACTTCCTAAGAACCTTGTTGCTCGACTTATGCATTTGGGTTGAACTCGAATCTTTAAACCAACCTTTTCGTTTATTCTGTTTCTATTTTTGCTGTAGAGCTTCAATTTTTTTTATTAATAAAAATGCATAAAAACAATTGTGAAGCTTAGGAAGAATGCCAGAAATTACTGTGAACATTTGACTGGGATAGGGGAAAAGTAGGTAAAAGGAACCTGTCTTCTCGTATTGAAGAAAACATTATTTGTTGATTGGTAACCTGTCCTATCGTCTTCATTGCCACCTGTTATCTATTTTTTTTTCTCCAGACTTTTGTAAAGGAATACTTCATGTGATCCACGTGTGATAAGGTGCCACTCTTCAATACAGCAGCCAATCAGCTGTTTGCCCTTCTTTCACTCACCAATAGGAATACATTGTTGACACTGGCTGACCAATCAAAGGCCGTGTTTGCACTAGGCCGGCTGATTGTACCTCCAGTGGTCACTTGAAAGGGTTAATGCTTACTGGACAAACGCCAAGCGTTTTTCTCCAACTGGCTTCACATTCCTAACCAAACATAATTTGCTCGTCCTTACTTTTCGTGGGTTTTCCGTCTGTAAATGCGTATACCAATTTAATGAACAACTGAAATTAGTGTTTTAAGAATTATGCAATATTTTATAAGATGATCCATGATGGCAGAGAAAAGTCCGTCACTAATTTAATTCTTTCTTTTGGGTGTAAGTAATTCACTTTCCATAAAGGTAATCCTCTGGAAGTATAACAAAATTTTTATTTTTACAATAGGAATCTCTTCATAATAATAAGCAAGTGGTATCGCATATCCTAAAAAACTAAGCTATACACTGTATTCTTGCCATGGTTAAATAAACTGTTTTTTTTATGAATCCGTGCGCATTCCCCCAAATTGGAAGCAGTTAAAGTTATCGCTTCTGCCACGATTATCATTAATAACCGACTTCATATCATGCGTTCTGAAATGAAAGAAAAACTGAAAAGAACCCATACACGTTGTCTATTTTGTGTGTGCATTTTTATATGGAGGAATCAAGAACCTAGACTTTGATCTCTGCAGTTTGGCCTAAACCTGAGTTGATATATGCTGCTCATAATTCACAAAAACAAAAAAATAATAAGATTAACGCAAATTTCAGGAAAATATAACTAACATCATTTTAAGAAAAGGAATACATTCCTCTCAAGGATGTATCCTGTATCGATGGCAATATTTGAAAAGAATGAATCACTTAACACTGGATGAAACGTAATCTTCAGCGAATGTATTAGAATTATAAGCTTTTTTTTGTATTAGAATTATAAGCTTTTTATACTTTTCCAGTAGTTACTCAGTCCACGGTAACTAAGTGCGCTCCCTGTTAAATACCAAACTGACTGAATTTAATGTATTAACTCTAGAAATACGTTATTTCTAAAAGCAATAATGTCTTGAGAGTTAAGGGATCAAGAAAGGAATACTGTACTTATTACCTAAAACTCAAGGTTAGTAATCATCCATCTCACCGACTTTGACTCTCAAGTTATTCCTACGAGTCCGTCATTTATGGCTTTCATAAGCATGAAAGAATATTTCACAAATAATGGACTGAAACTAAATCATGAAAGGATTTTTGCACGTTTACTGTACCTACAATCCATTTCCCAGTAAATGAAAACGAATCTGATTTAATTTTTATGACGTAACTCGGATAAGCTTCAACTCCTGAAATAAAAAATGGACACTCCCAGCTTATTGTTGGGGGTTAAGGTTTAAGAGAGAGAGAGAGAGAGAGAGAGACTAGTAGTAGTAAAAGTAGCAGTAGTAGTAGTAGTAGTAGTAGTAGTGCTAGAATTAAGCATCATTCTCCAGTTTCCAAGTCATCTAATTTATTTATCTAAATAATATTTAGATAACGCACTATACAGTGAATTAAAAATCTGTGAGATGGTTAAAATTTCTTGTCACTCTCAAAAATACCGTAAGTATGATACTCAACTTGAAAAGTCCGTCAAATGTGATTACATAATAGTATTTTATATGCCCTTCGGGTGTTGACATTGTTAATTGGAATAAAACAGTCTCCCGGATAAGTCGTTTTCTTTGATAATGGTATAGTGTTTCAGTTTTATTTTCTTTTCATAATTCTTCATCCCTGTGCAAACACATTTTAAATTCGATCGACTCGGCTCAACTCCGTAAATTTTTTTTCCACTGCTGTTTTGGAAAATCATCTCTCTGGTGATAACAGTAGCAAACACTCTGTGTAGTCTTTATTCTTCTCTTTCAAAGCATCACATAGGTCCTAGGGTTTAATCGGGAAGTAGAATTAAGTTAATAAACAAATCAAGACACTTAACAAAACAGTAAGAAGAGATGCTTGCATTTAAGAGTTGTCTAATTCCATAAGAAAAAGGTGATTATGTCTGTACATTCTTCTCTTGATAAAAATTGCCCTGAATTATGACCTCTAGTATTACACAAATTGCAAATCTCATGTGATGACCTGATTACACTTTAAGATAGAGAAGTTGGCACTTTCTAATTTATTAACAGATAGATCATACATTCCATGCCTCTAACATGCATCCCCATTTTGTGTGTGTAATATATATATATATATATATATATATATATATATATATATATATATATATATATATAATGTGTGTGTATGTTTATAAATTTTGTATGTATGTGTATGTATATGCCACATAAACTTTGATACACATTGAACAATTTCAACCAAATTTGGTATACATATTATAACTAAGCATCTGGGAAAGAATGCTGTCGGGGTAAGACATCACTGGCACCAAAGGGGATGGGGGCCTGTGGAAGGGGTGAAAAGTAAAAGTAACCAAAAACAACAAATAGCAGTGTCTACTCCATAGTTTTTGAGGTCGCTGAGATTAATAGTAACACTCCCGATGCCCTTCAAGTTCAAGTTCAGCCCTAATATGGACGGGTGTGAAAAAGGGGGTTGACATAACAATATCTGAAAACCACAGATATTACTGTCTAACACATAGTTTTCGAGGTTGCTGAGTTGAATAGTTACACTCCCAATGCACTTCAAGTTCAAATTTAGTTACAATAGAGGGGGGGGGTGAAAAGGGGTGTGAAGGGATGACGTAAAAATAGCTAAAAACAACAGATGTTAGTGTCTAATCCATACATTTTGAGGCCACTGAGGTGAATAGTGATGCTCCTGATGCCCTTGAATTCCTTGTTCATCCCGATAAGGAAGGGGGTGTGAGAAGGGATGGGAAGGGTTTGACATGTAAAAACAACAAAAATTACAGATATTAGCGTCTAATCCATATTTTTCAAGGTCACTGAGATAAATAGTAACCCTTCCAATGCCCTTTCAAGTCCAAGTGTAGACCTTATAGGAAGGGGGGTGAGAAGTGGGTGACATGTAGCAATAACCGAAAATGG
>NC_061109.1:92847605-92855105 GCF_015104395.2 Macrobrachium nipponense | reverse complement strand
AGGATAAGAGAATTGCATCAGTTTGTAAGGAAACCCCAAAAGAGTTCTTTGTGCATGTTAATAATAAATAGCATAGGTCCCTTAAGAGACAATAGAGGAAACCTAGTGATCTCAGACTTGGAAAAAGCATAGTTATTGAATAAGTTCTTTGCTAGTGTTTTCACAATTGAAAATACTACCTCGATCACTGAACCAGCTATTGAATATGAAGGGATTCATCCAAGAGAAATTAAAAGAGTTAATATAAACTCTACAGAAATATTGCAGAACAACGGAAGTCACCAAAAGGATGGAAACTATTATGTGCCCCACTTTACAGAAAAGGTCCAACCTGTCTAATGTCAATCCCATACAAGATTTTTGAGTCCATGATTGCAGATCAAATTTTGGATCACGTTGACAGAAACAACGGCTTCAGAGAAAACAGGTCCTGCCTATCAAACCTCTTGAAGTATTTTCATAACATGATTGGTATTTACGGCAGTAGTAGAGCAATAGATATAGTCTACTTAGATTTCAAAAAGACGCTTGACAAAGTTCCACACAAGAAACTTATGATAAAAGTTAGAGCTTTAGGAATTGTAGCAGAAATAGCAGAGAGGATCGAAGACTGGCTAACTAATAGAAAACAGAGTCGTAATAAACGGTGAAGAATCAAAATGTTCTTGGCCCACTCTTGTTTTTTATTTACATTAATGGCATTGATGTTGGTGTAACTAGCAGGATAGCCAAATTTGCAGATGACACCAAACTAGGTGTAAATGCAGCAGACTCAAATACAGTGGAAAGTTTAAGAAATGATCTAAGGAAAATAGAAGAGTGGTCAAAAAGATGCCAAATACCTTTTAACTTCAATGAATGTAAACGACCTTCAAGCCAACTACATGCATCTTAAGAACCCGTATTACAAGACATAAATATTGTAGATCAAGAAGAGTACCTTAAAATCATTATTACCTAGGACTTCAAGTCCACAAAACAGTGCAGAAAAGCTGAAAAGAAGACAGAAACTAGTGGGATACATAAAAAGGTAGTTCAAATACAGAAACAAGGAACCGGTGCTCTACGCATCAATAGTTAGACCTCATCTTGAATTTGCAGTACAGTTTTGGTCACCGACACTAAGAAAAGACATAAATAGATTAGAAGGGGAACAAGCTAGGGCCACAAAGTTAATTCTATCTATCGGGCAAATACGTTACCAAAGATGACTGATCATGTATGGTTTAGAAACACTGTGATTGCGACGAAAGCTAATAGAAACAATCAAAATACTGAAAGGCATAACAGAAGTAGACAGTAACTTATTCACGTTAAACGAAAACCAGACAAGAAATAATGGATGAAAACTAGAACTGAAGAGATGCAACATATCTCATTGTGGGATCTTCTTCACGTACAAGATGTGATGTGATACATGGAATAAACTGCCACCAGAAGCTGTAAACAGCAACAGTGTGAAAAAGATTAAGAGAAAGTTAGACAAAATTATTAGGACACTGAATGAATAGTAAAACTTGCTCTTAGAAATAAGTGAGCACATGATGTTTCCTCGGATGGACTGATAAGTCTGTTAGGCATCCTAATCCTTGTAACTCAGATATTAAATCCCACTAATGCGTAATAATTATCAAAGAGAGAAAAAATACTCTTGAAATAATTCCATGGAGGAATGTCTTCCTTCGTCTCACCATTAAGTTTGATTGTGAGGGTGATCAAACTGATTTACGCATACGTTTTTATACCAGTGTGATGTAGATATGACTTGGGAGGTTCAATTGTTAAAAATCTTTCCGATTTTTAACAATTTTTAGAGTGAACCTGTTAGCCTTCCGTCTTACTCTATCCCAATTACAACCCACCATAGATGGCTATATTCGCCTGAGGTGGCTTGTAATCCGGATGGAGTAAGACAGAGGGCTGACAAGTTCGCTCTAAAAATGGTTGAAAATAGGAAATATAGTGCTTCTTTTAACCTCCCAACTCATATATACTATATATATATATATATATATGTGTGTGTTTGTGTGTGGTGTGTGTGTGGTGTGTGTGTGTGTGTGTGTGTGTGCATGTGACACACACACACACACACTATATATATATATATATATTATATATACCCTATATATATATATATATACACACACATATATACATGTGTGTATTATGTTATATATGTTATTAATTATTATTATATATGCATATATATGTTATTATTCTTAATATATAAATATATATATTATATATATTACATATATGTATATATATATATGATATATATAATATATATATATTATATATATATATATTTATAATATATATATATCTGATATATATATATATATAGACATACACATACGTACGTGTGTGAGTGCGTTGGATTTGGTAGTGTGTGTCTGTTCCTGTGTGTGTGTTTGTGTGTATTGAGGCAGTAATTTTGTTTATGAAGTGTGAATGCAATGCAAGTAAGAAATAAAAGAAAGTCGATATGGATTTAAATTCAACATCATCTGCGATGTGATGAGTCGTAGGAAGAGGGAATGATACTGCGTAACATTACAGTGAAGCCGCGAAGTTGGTGAGAAGATCCCATGCGTAGGTGTTTGGGCCAGGGTTCTGTGAAGGACTTGAAGGAGAAAAGGAGCATTAGTGGCGTTATAAGCCCTTAGGAGGATTGTAAGAAATGAGGAGAGTGATTTGTTGCTGATATAATTATATAGTGGCTGTTGCGTCGAGAAAGGTAGCGATGTCTGAGTTGTTCGGGTGCATGTTGTCGTTGTATTATATCCATGTAAGAACTACTGCGAACATTACTTCATGTTTCCTGTTATCAATGATCTCTTGCCATTGAAGGAAGGAAGAAGTATATTTGCTTATGTAATAAAACATCCCGTATCTCGTTATGTGTGCTCTACACACAACAGAAGCTAATGTGATGACGGAAATTAAACAATATGTACCTGAATAAACTCGGTCTGTGTTTGGAATAGGGAAATGAATAAATGTTGACTTTCCATTTGTTTTTTCCATTTGAAATTCTTACACTTCATGGGAAGCTCTCCTCGGCAAGATTCTTCCCATACAGAAGGTTCTAAGACCTGGAATCGAAGGGTAGCTTAGCACTAAGTGCAGTTTGTCTATCTTTTTGTATTATTTTGGAATAGTCGTGATTAAAGACAAATGGGTGAGATTAAGTGATCATCAGGGAAGAATCTAATTTGATGCCATTTTGATGGATGCTACATTTCTCTCTCTCTCTCTCTCTCTCTCTCTCTCTCTCTCTCTCTCACGATTATTATTATTATTATTGAAGATCTATTTGTGGGCTATAGATTTTGATAGAAGTAATGGCGCGACGTGTTATAATGGGAGGTCAAAGTCACTTTTTTATCCTTGTTGTTGATGTAATTTTTGTCAGGGAGATTCGATTCCTTGATATCTTAAATGTTCAATCATTGTTAAAATACGTATAAATCTCTGACGAAGCAGTAGCCGTAACAGGAATGTATATCACTTCATGTTTATTATTCACATTATTTCTTTTCGATGCCCAAGACGTTGCAAAGATTCTGCGTATCTGTCAGCAGCGCAGCTTCAGAGCACGCACATAGAGCAGGGAAGCTGGGCTCTATTGGCGTGGCTGATTTAGCAATGTGATAACATACATTAATTATAAAATGGTGCTGTTCAGCCTTTATACTGAATAATTCTGGATCTATATTAATAATCAAATTATCTCTTAGGCTTCGAATTTTATGTTATATCTTAATTAAGTCGTGGATTATCTGTATCGATACGAATTACCACTTAGGTTTCATAGACAATTATTTTTATTTCACCTTCGATATCTTTGGAAATTGAGAGCTTACATAATTTTTATAAAAGATTCGGTATCTTATTTTATTTTATGGCATGATATTGCTTGTTTAGGTATTTGCTATATGAGTACCTGTCTGCGACTAACGGTAATATTCATGCTTAAAATATTCAGATCTTATTCCCATGGAAAGTCAGTATTATTAATCATTCAAGGAAAGGCAGTTATATTCATTATGTAAGCAGCGACAATTACCTGATTTCGTAGGATCTTACGAAATGATGTACAGCACCTAACAACTCCTCATTCTCTTCCCAATACCACCAACTCCCACCGTTGGGATCTGAAGGAGCTTTAAGGATTCAGGCGGGAGTCCTCTGGGGCTTCTGGAAATATGGTAAATTCAGGCCGGTGAATCATCAGATGTTTGAGATTTTCTTTTAAGTCTCAAGTCTTTAGTGAAGGAATTGAAGAGGATTTATTATGATTCTACTCTCTCTCTCTCTCTCCTCTCTCTCTCTCTCTCTCTCTCTCTCTCTCTCTCTCTCATGATTGAATCCGCCGGATATTCAAAACACTCTAACTGCATGTGAAATACGTGACGTCTTTGCTCCACTATTTTTCACGTATATGGGGAGCAATTCAGGAGAGTGAACAGCTGATAATGAATGAAAATGAGAGTTTATGTCGTACGAGTTCGACGAGAAAGGAGGAGTTGAAAAATGAGAAAAATGAAAGGGTGGAAGTAGCAAAGAACTAGTTTTGCACACTTAAGATAGTGGCCGGACGACGGCAATTCTAAACATAATCTATAGAATGACTTAATTTACAGATCCTGTAATTGTCTTTCATATCTGTAGACTGCAAGAATGAAGTCAATTCATATCTGTAGACTGCAAAAATGAAGTCAATTCATATCTGTAGACTGCAAGAATGAAGTCAATTCATATCTGTAGACTGCAAGAATGAAGTCAAATGGAGAGAAAATCTGTTGCTAAATGAGCGATATATCGTTGCACTTTGAAAGCTGTGAGAATTGTCAGGAATGCAAATTGATAGAAATATAAAAAAGGAATAAGTTAACTGAAAATAGTGAATAATGCAGTTGACAGTCCCCAACTCTAGACAATTGTAAACATTTACAGTTTAATTTTGAAAAGAAGTCGAGTATGACGTCATTCAAGGATCTTAAGAAATGTCCCTTCATTCTGAACAAAGTGACAAGAACTTGATCAGCGACAAAGACATCAGTTTTCATAAATGGCTCTCCACAGAGACGTTCAAGAGGCCCCTTTCCCAACGACGAATGCTATTGATCTTCATTTCACAGTTCCTTTTGTGAAGACGGATGTCGGAGGCGTCTGTTTTTCAAGCGTCTGTTCCGCTGAAAGGTTTTCCTGATAGCATGATTCGGCGCCACAAATCAAAGGAAGAGAGCTTGTTTTTAGCGTCTTTGAGGATCTTTGACGGCTCAGATGAATAAACATGTCGAATGACAAGTTTTGATTGATGGTATGGCGCCGTTGATGCTCTCTCTCTCTCTCTCTCTCTCTCTCTCTTTCTTCCCTATGTTTGTCTATGAATTCATTAATTAAATCAACACTTCATTAATCTTTCTGTACAGCAATGCAAATCAGGATTGGCGCTTATACGTCGTAATTCTACTATATTTTGCCTAGTTTAACTTTTTATTGCTATTTTAATTTTTTTGGTCATTATTTTTTCTTTCGTCTTGGGAAAAATTAAGAATTTTTACCGATTACGGAAATGAAAGTACATAAATGACATTCTATTATTGCTCGTCCTTCTTCAAACTGTTATAGCCTTTGGTGTCTTACAAAGTGTTGGTGTATAGAAGCGTCCGTATATAGCTAGCATGACCAATTGATAATATAATTGTGACTTAACCAGTGAATAGTTTCAGAGTTTGTATTGGTCCTTAACGAATATATTTTCTAACATAAGATAATACACATCTTAATTGTTGAAGAAATATGGCCGAAAGAAAAAAGGAAATCAGGATAAGGTTCCTCATTTGTTATAACTAACATGAATGTTATACCAGTTATGGAAAAATTTTTGCCTAATGCAGTGATGGTCGTTTTCCTTAAGGAAATAAAGTAATTGCCCTCTGGATATTTTTAACTCGAATGCGTTATTACTACGATGGATAACGACGGGCTGTTATTGAATGGACCAGCACATTGCCTTTGTTGTAATTACTTGATTGTGAAAATTATATGCTGGATTTTTGAACAGTTATCACGTTGCCAACAGATGCGATCGCAGTGAAAGACTGTCGAAAATAAAAAATGTGAATTTCATGAGGACACCGTGAATTATCTCCAGAGGGGACCCGGGATAAAAGACTTAGGTATGAAAGGCAGTCTTAAGAAAATGGTATAACTGTTATCCCAATATTCCTCCCCATCTTTCTCTCTCACCAGTTATTCATTTTTTCATCGAAGGGAATCGAGTCGTTGGAATTCCTTTTATTTTTTTTTGTCACATTATTGTAATTTATTTTCCTTTTGTATTAGTACCTAGCTTTTTGATTCGTTATATAATTGGGTATGTGCTGTATATATGTGGTAAATAGAACTTATCTGTATATACATGGTAAATAGAATTTACCTGTTTGACCACAATTCATGTTCCAGAATCTATCCAAATGCGCACTCACACACATCCAGACTCTCTCTCTCTCTCTCTCTCTCTCTCTCTCTCTCTCTCTCTCTCTCTCTCTCTCTCTCTCTCTCTTGCTTCGCCAATGCCGTGGAAATAAAGTCGAAACCAGTCGGTACTTAACAACCAGTCACATGAGAAACTGAGAGGACAAGGAAGGGTCGTATAAGCGACAGATAGGGATTATAAGGAGATTAGTACCTAGAATCCAACACACCTGGAGAATTAGTAGCCTTCGCCAATGAACATAAACATGGGTACAATTTAAGAGGTTTACAAAAAGATTAAGTCTAAACTGTTCAGACTCAGGGACAAGACAATTAAAGGATAATACAGGGCGGCAACTGACCACATTCAAACCTTTGGCTTACAAAAACTTATTCACAAAACATATTAAATATACATATATTAAGAAAATATCTATGAGGCAACTAATTTGTATTTAAGTCTGTGATTGTATCTTAAACATGTTACAAATACAAGGGTCTAAATGAAACAGGCCACGACTAATGTTAAAGTTACAGTGGGAAGTAAGTTGTATAATGGGAGATTCTAAAAGATTTCGTGGTAAGACATCTTTTGATCTTGCAATTACTGAACTACAAAAGGCTTGAATGTGGTCATCTATCAAATAGTAATAACCATAATTCCTTCTTAATTTAACTATTCCATCAGACTTCGATATATATATATATATATATATAGATATATATATATATATATATATATATATATGAATTGAAGAAAATTGTGATGTATAAACAAGCCCGCTAGATCAATCATTCACTCTTGGAAAGGTAGGCATTCATTTTTCTTATATGCAAGACATACAATAAAACTAAATGTCTCCAGCAAAATTTCCAAGATTTATAACATTTTCCTAGCAATGCATAAATCCTATTTGCCTGTAACGAAGGTCTAATCTGCCGATATTCAGATATCAATATGTAAACCTTACGGTAAGAAATTTTCGTAAAGTTAGTGCGTGTGTGTGTGTG
>NC_061109.1:92842605-92845105 GCF_015104395.2 Macrobrachium nipponense | reverse complement strand
AAAAATGAAAAAGCGAGATAGCCAAGTACTTTCGGTCCTCTTCGGACCCTTTACAGGACCGAAAGTACTTGGCTATCTCGCTTTTTCATTTTTTCCTTCGTGGCAAAAAACCTTTATATATAATATATAGATATATATATATATATATATATATATTATATATATATATATATATATACTACACATAGTATACAGTCATCTCGTGAATTTAAAGTAAAACGGGATGGGCTTGAAATTTTTGGTTTTTTATCATTCTGTTTCCTGAGTAATTAGTTGACGACTTTTTATTTGATTTTTATTACTTTTGTACAAAGTATGTTCTTCAAATTATTTTCCTCTCCAGTGTTATCGCATTGGAGTTGCGATTGAGACAGATCATGCTAATATTAGCTGTATTTTATTACCAAAATTGACGGCAGAAACCGATCGCAGAGACGTTACTTACCGTAATGCTTTTATCCTGCATATAGCAATAAAATAGCGGCCACAGGGCGGATGGCGCCAAATGTCAACGTGGTGTGTTATATTTCGTAGATGTTAATGTTCACATACGGAAAATATAGGTGGACATATACTGTGTTTTATATTTTTGCAGTTAATTTCAGTATGATTCAGTCATTATGTTACGCTCTTTTCATAAATGTAACTGCAAAGATTTGCAGCGAAAGTGATGTTGATTTGCGTTGTAAAGCCATTTTTAGTACTTGAATAACATCTGATTTCCCCAAACGCAGAGACGAGTGTTACTAAAATGTCATGCTGTGATATTCAGCCGCTTCTATAGAATTCAGTGGGACTCTGAAAGGGAATAGTTCTCTTTTTAAATGGGTTTTGGCAACCATCGAAAACATTTTGTGACATTATTTAAGTGGGGTTAACAGGATTAGGGTCAACCTTTTCTCCCTGTCATTCTGGAACCCAGTGAATAGGCGTTGTAATGATAATAGGGGTGTGACAAATAGTCTCCTGCCAGCGCACTACTGGAGACAGCATCCTTAAATTTGTATGGAGATGAACGCGCCTGTCTATGACATCTTGTATCCGCGGCCCCAATCCCGAGAGAAGACGTGGAAACCGTGGGTGTGCGATACCCTATTGTTAACACCCTCCCTTCCCCAAGGATCGAGGAGTAATGAGGCATGTGACAAGAGGACAATGGCGAGTAGAGTCGCCTCTTATTACCGGCAGTGTCCTTTATCCAGCATCACCCGGCGACGCACGGCCGACGTGACTATCCATAACTAACCAGGGCAGATAATAGGCATTGTTTCTTGATGAGCAGGTAATTTTTGGGAGGGAAAATGAGTTTCATTGCGAAGAAGCAGCTCCTCTTTTTTTCTATTAATTTGCATAGGCATATAGCATAAGTAGTTTAGGCATATGTTTGGTCTCAGTTGGTTTAAAAAATAACAGAATTTCTTTCGGGTTCGTTTTGTCAGAAACAGATACATAGCACGGGTTCACTTCATTTGTTGAAAGTAGCGGTTTTCCTAACGGTCTTTCTTTCTCCTATATAAAGCCACTGTTACGCTCTTTGGTATGATTATGGAGCAAGCCTTTAATACAGAAAAATGGGGAAGAGCGGAATTCACACGTCAGGCTAATGATAAAAATTAATGGCTGATTGTTTTTATTTTTATAGTATACCCAAGATCTCGGTTTTGTGTCAAAACAATGCATATAATGTAATCATTGCCACATAATGCTTAAAAATCTCTTTAATATCTTAATATCTAATCCTTCGGGCCAGCCCTAGGAGAGCTGTTAATCAGCTCATTGGTCTGGTAAAACTAAGATATACTTAACTTTTTTCTCTGATGATATTTAGCATTGTAGCAAATCTTGAACTATACATATTGATTTAAAAAATCTTATGACTATGCTTTATTTCTCCTTCACATTTGTAATTCTTGGCAGTGTTAACAATCATAGGGCTATAATAATGCCAAATATAACTTTGAAGAAAGAGAAAGAGGGAAAGTTATTTTACCGGCGGTTATATACATTTTGTTGGCATCCATCTGTTCATGAAGAAAAAGAAGAAGAAAAAAAATACGCCAAAACATTTTTTCTCCTCTCAGCCGAGTTGGAAGTTTAAAGTTATAAAATTGGATAAAAGTTCCCAAAGTTGCTGGCAATTTAACAAGCTGAAACTTCTCTCAAGTTACGCATTGGTCCTGTTTCGAGAAGTTTAATTTTCGTCGTATCTTTAAGTGTTTCAAAAGGCACCAACCAATAGATTGAAGTATCTGAATTCAAGAAGTTTCCTTATCTCTGTTGCTCTCTCTTTACATATGATATATACCTATCACTAGTTAGGCACCTGTGGCGAAGTACAAGTTACTGTGTCGATTACTTTTCCCTTCTTATACATATATATGAATTATTAAGCTACAAATATCGTTTAATATCCAATTCGCTCCACCTCGGAATTAATGTATATATATATATATATATATATATATATATATATATATATATATATATATATATATATATA
>NC_061109.1:92817605-92840105 GCF_015104395.2 Macrobrachium nipponense | reverse complement strand
GAAGCCTTTTTTAATAATTAGTAGTTAAAGCTTGAAATTGTGTACTTAGATTAAGAATTTTCTCCAACTGTTAATTTATCGTTTCAAGGTCAATCTGTATTGTGACTTAAATTTCTTAAGTTCAACCCACGGCCCAATTGTCTGTTAAGCCGAACTGTCTTTCTCCAGTGGTTAATTCTTTTTCCACCATATAATCACAATCATAAATTAGTGTACTTAGGCAGCCAAAGGGTACTCCTTGAAACTTGAAAGTTTGGTGTAAATAAGCTTGTAAAAATACAAGCGAAGTTGAAGAAATGTGTGGGAAGACACAAAGATACCAGGATAGAGAGTAAAGAGAAGAAATCAGATCCATTGAAGATTGATTTGGAATATAAAAAGAGGCTCTATGGTTGACCACATTTGTGATGCGCTGCGGCATAGCGCACAAAACATTGCTTTTAAATCACGTCACTAGATACTAAATTTGGATTCTGTTATTTTCTCTTTTACTTTTAGCTTTCTCCTTATTATTTTACAAAGTGTGGAAATACCGAAGATGTTTGTGCTGATGAAGTATTGCATTACTTGATGTTTTGGGAATTTAACAGGGATCCACGGATCTTGGTGAAGGAGTGGTGTTAATCTGGCGTTGCCTCTCATCATCGGTATCCATTATCGCAACTAGACTTAATTAGATTCATTGTCAATCTCAACTATATCGTGTTTCAGGAGTCATTCCTGAAATCTTTGCAATTTACGTATGGCGTAATTGTTGGACATAGAAGTAAAATAGAACAAAATTACATAAGTATAAGCTTGTTATAAGTAATTGTTCCCATTAATATCACATAAAATACCTGCTAACTGTGACAGCTTATCAGTAATTAGCGTCAGTGAGTAATCCGATGTTTTATTGAAGAGCTGGTCTAATTTCGAGATTCCATCATGCACTTTGTGCTTCTATCACTTTACCTAATTATTCTGGTGTTACCATTGTTTTCATGCATCTTTTTTCAGAGTACATAACATTTGCAAGGCTCCGTATACCGACTGAGTAAATAGCATTGTACAACTTGCTATAGAATTTCTCTTTTACCCTGTTTATGCAGCCTTTCATTCGGATGCCCACAGTATTACTGGAACTCTCTCTCTCTCTCTCTCTCTCTCTCTCTCTCTTTTTAACCCGTCAGCAAGGAACTTCATAAGCGGATAATATTCTGCTCTACCGTTTTCGTGAAGCTTATCATCTTACTGACTGTATCTCTAGAGTTACGTAGTGATTAATACTGGCTCGGCAGAGCACCTCCATCAGTATTCTGCGTCGCACTACGCAGTGCCGGACGTCTTTGTTTTTTTTTTTTTCTATTTATTTATTGTAAAACTGAGCAAGAGTCTTTATGGCAACTACATCAGAATTGAAGTGCGGATGTTAAAATAAATATTGGAAGCAGTTTACACTTATCTCTGTCTACCGGTTGCCTATTAATTTCCAGATTTTTGTTAAACTTGTTTATTTAGTTATGTTTTCATTATTCCCATCTGAACTTTCCCTACTTCTCTTTCCGTGCCTTTTTTTTCCCTTTCGTTTCTCATTTTTCCCATTAATTGTGTCTCAGTTCTATGGAATCGTGTTATGTAAATTTATTAATTTCTCAGCTTGCTCCATATAATAATAATAATAATAATAATAATAATAATAATAATAATAATAATAATAATAATAATAATAATAATAATAATATGTAAAACCATGAATACTTAATTTATTTTTTATCGAGTTGGTACTCATGTGTGTGAGATCTTTCCGTGCTTTGCTATTTTTGATGTAAATCTTGCGCCGACCGGTGTTTAGTAGTAAACATTATATTATAGCATAATGCAGTTCTCTTTGCGGAAAATATACTGTAGTTAATGATACTGTAATATCTTAAACAGTATAATTACTTTGTTCTGAGATGCTTGTTAAGGCGTTTGCCTTTCAGCTCGTCATTGAGCGTTCTAGGAAGTCATTGCATCGTTTAGGTGGTGCTTGTTATAACACTCGGAGAATGCAAGCGTTCATTAGGAAGATTAAATTGCTGGCAAGGTCAGCACCATGCGGAAGTCATTTCACATCTCTAAAAGAATGTCTACCGTGAGCCCTTAGGGGTCTTAACTTGGAATCTTTTTTTAACCGGCGTATTTGCACTGACAGCCTTCCCGCTGTGTTCATTAGTATTGGGTAGTTTGGGGTAGGAATCAAGTTGGAAATCCTCCACCTTACACCACGTCTGGTTCTCCTTCCTCAGAAGCGAGGAATAAATTGCCTATTAGTTATATGTGGTCCAAAGACAAGCTGGAAATAGAATATGACCCTGATTGTGCAACTTCCACGACGCTGTTCATTTGGTTTGTGGGCTACGAAGTTGATACTTTTAAAGTCACCGATGTGGTTCTTTACATCTGTCCTTACAATAAACTGATCGAAATATGACTTGTTTTTGTGGATATTCCATTATTCGAAGTCTGCATTTCGTGACCGTTGTTTTAACTTAGGAAAACATATCTAGTATGGATTTAATCTTTTTTTTCATTTGCTCTTCTGTTATAATAGCCTACATTTTTGGAACAAAATAATTGTCGTGTGTTGAAATCACCGTTGGCTTTACCTGACCACGGACTACACAGAGCCGAGCTGAAATGTTCGATCCTTAAGATAGTGTTATTGTAATTGAACGTTCAGTACTTAAAAGCTTCACAGTGTTCTATCGGAAACATAGATGGGTTTGATAACGATTACCGTCTATTTCAAAAAGCTAGGACCTGACTTAGAATAACTTTAATCGCTCAGAGCTGTACATCTTACATTTTGGACTTCTGAATAGATAAAATACTTGGTAAGGAATCGCTTTGGTGTGCATCTTGCGCATTATCCACACATTTGATGGAAGATCCTAAATTCTCTTCATCGTAACATTTAACAGATTTCCAAACGAGGCTGGGGAAGTGATAGTCTTTATATGAGACCATTGAAGCAAGGAATCATTGCGACAGATTCGCAGTCATTAAAAATTGTCTTTCCATTCTGTTTATTTTACAGTTAGTATTGCTGCATCTATTTCTGCTTCCCGTTTCTTAATTCATTTACAATACCCTGAAAAAAAATATCAATCTTGAATTTTTCAGGGTATTGAAAATGAATTAAGAAACGGGAAGCAGACAGGAAAGTACAAATTCTTTGGACATCACCAGAAGTAGATGCAGTAATACTAACTGTAAAATAAACAGAATGGAAAGACAATTTTTAATGATTTTACAAAGAATTGAATCATAAGCCTGGTGTATTGACATTAAACATCATATGCCATACTATCAATTCCTTGGAAATGATAGGGTCAAAAGCAAACAATCCTCAAATTTCCAAAATTAGTTAATAGTATGTACATAAAGTCTGCTAATGGGGTAACAGAATTCAGTAATACTATACAGCGCCTCAGTGGCGTGGTTGGTTTGGTGTTTGCTTCTCACCTTGGTGGTCGTGGGTTCGATTCTCAGCCATTCCATTGAGGTGTGAGAGATGTGTATTTCTGGTGATAGAAGTTCACTCTCGACGTGGTTCGGAAGTCACGTAAAGCCGTTGGTCCAGTTGCTGAATGACAACTGGTTCCATGCAACGTAAAAACACCATATAAACAAACAAACAAACAATAACACTATACAGAAACCATATTGTTTGTTTGTTTGTATGGTGTTTTTACATTGCATGGAACCAGTGGTTATTCAGCAACGGGACCAACGGCTTTACGTGACTTCCGAACCACGTCGAGAGTGAACTTCTATCAACAGAAATACACATCTCTAACTCCTCAGTGGAATGCCCGAGAATGAAACCATATTGTTAATCATATGGAAGGCTGGGAGGATCGGGTTATTATATTGGTCACGCTTCTCTGGAACAAGCTGACCGCGAGTATGTTTTTCAAAGTGGCGTGCGGTTATACTTAGAACAAGAAATAATGGAGGGAAGTGCCGGTACACGTTCCAGTAGGTCTAGCAAAAACGACAGCCAATGTAAACTTTTTCAGCAACGAATATGAAACGCCTTCTTGATTGGTTTGTTTGTTTAAGATGCTTACGATAAAAGATAAGAGGAACCCGTTAGGGGACGATGAAGTCGACTGTTGTATTTCTATCTTGTAAAGAAGACCAAGGCCATATGGAGTTTGTCTATGCAATGATTCCTTGTTATTTGGAGAGGAGCTAAACTAGGGCAAAATGACATGAGAGCTAGGCTTAATGAACTCACACAGTGGCTTTTATGATAAGAGGGTAAACACCTTTTAGGAAAATGAATAGATACATCCTTTCCTAGAACCAAGACCACAGTGGTACTTTTTGCCACAAGGCTAGTCTCTGGAGCAGAAGTTATAATACCCTGGTCGAAAGTAGACCAAAAAAAAATCATAATGAGCCGTATGAATAATTTTCAGAACTAGGAACACAAAAAAGTGACTTAATCTCATATTAGACTAGAAATCTTGATATCATGTGAAGAAACAAACGAAATTGTCGTTGTGGACTAGCAAAATTCGAGCCTTTCAATTCAAATCCATTAAGGGGACAGTAATGAAAAATTCAAAAGCATCATCAGATACATTATAAGGATCGAGGGTTTCAGAAATAAAGGAGAAATTAAGGGGAAAATGAAAAATGATCGTTCAAGAGCTTGTTTTAGGAAAGACAAAATATTTTCGAGTATCGTATATAAGCAGCAGTTTTTGTCACATTTAGTGTATTACATGGGTATAGCCTCTGTCATTCAGTCTATTCTGGCTATTAACACACTCGTGTCCAGCACATAATCTAGTTTCATGGAATGTCCTCATACCAGTTTGTCAGATGTTTCATGAACGGTAGAGGAAAAAAAAAGAGTATATTGGCTCACCTCCAGGCTTGGAGTACGTGTGATGGTAGCTTAATTGCAATGTCATTAATGTCGATAACAGAAATGCCATCGTAACTAAATTTTACCTTTTACCAGTCATAATTGTAAATGTTACTGAGCTTTAAAATAGTAAAATATAACTATTTGTAACCAACTGTTTCAATGCATAAAAATTAAAACGCATCATACTACTATAAAGGGGCTTAAAAGAAAGAGAACTTAAAGTCAACATGTTAGACGAGACATGGCACTTCAAGTGTGCATGGTGCGTCACTTGTGTAAATGAATTAGCCATTAATATGTGATTTTCATATTAAGAGAATTTTGACGGTACCTCAGATACTTTCCGTTCCTTGCTGGAAGAATGAAGATTAATGAGTGTTAGTATTGAAATCCTGCAATAGAAACTATGCTTTAAGTTACTATGTAGGTTTTATGTAAGGTTCGTAGTCTAGAAATCGAGATATGAGTGGGCATTTTCCCTAGATTCTTCGTACATTTTCTGAAGCACTTATAGTTTATTGGCACATCTTAAGAGATTTTTGTATTTAACATGTAATCTTTGTATCAATGTTCATTTCATTTGTTTTGTATTTACGTCATAAATTGTATCTGCATCATATTAAATGCGAACGCGATAGTAGTTATTGTATACGTAATATTTTGCACTTTATAAAAATTTGCTATTAGTCCAGGTTACAATTTAGTTGATATAGTGTCAGTTAAAACTGTATTTTAAATTGTATTTTAAATTGCAGGCGTGAAACGTTTAAATTGAGTAGTTATTATAATTTGCATTTTTCCTTAACATTTTAATTGAATAATACGAAAGTTATTTTAATTTTAATTGACCCGAATCAACGTGAATACTTCAAATTTTGCACAGCTAAACGTAGAAGGATATTTCAGTGGAAAAACGAATCCTCTGGAATTTACCTCTGAACTCCTTCCGTTGAATGTGACCATAATTTCCGAGATTTATCATTATTGGAAGTTAATGGCTGCAAGTAATTTCGTTTCACACATCGATTAATTACTCATTTGCTGAAAGGCTTTATTAACACCAGCGATATCCAGCTGAAATTCGTTCAATTTCCAAAAATCAGGAAAGCCAAGAATAAACATAGGATTTATAGAATGAAAAAGAGAATGAAGAATATGGCAAATGATTATTCGCTGAAAATGCGGGTTAAAAGCTATTTTGAGTTAGCTTGGTGTATCCCGGCGAATGCAACACGAGGAAGCTATACAAAAGAGCTTGCTTGCCTAATGGTAATTAGTTACACGCAACTGAGTTCTAATCTCTGCCTGACTTGAAGCGTACCGTCACCAACATGAAAATTGAGATCAATACGGATCAGATAACTTGGATTAATCTATTTCTATTTTCTTTTACGTTATCCTTATTACTGGGCATGTATTATTGTTTTTCGTGAACGTATCATAAAAATAGTTATTTATTATCATGGTTATTATATTTGTTATTTCTTAATTCCTACAGTGATTCCCTTTGTGAACGTTTTCGTAATATACATGCATAAAATTCCCAGGCCTTTTATTTATTATTTGCATGAAATAATAATAATAATAATAATAATAATAATAACAGATAGGGTGATACGTGCAAATAGACCAGACGTGACGTTGATTGACAAACTCAAGAAGAAAGTATCACTCATTGATGTCGCAATACCATGGGACACCAGAGTTGAAGAGAAAGAGAGGGAAAAAATGGATAAGTATCAAGATCTGAAAATAGAAATAAGAAGGATATGGGATACGCCAGTGGAAATTGTACCCATAATCATAGGAGCACTAGGCACGATCCCAAGATCCCTGAAAAGGAATCTAGAAAAACTAGAGGCTGAAGTAGCTCCAGGACTCATGCAGAAGAGTGTGATCCTAGAAACGGCGCACATAGTAAGGAAAGTGATGGACTCCTAAGGAGGCAGGAAGCAACCTGGAACCCCACACTATAAATGCCACCCAGTCAAATTGGAGGACTGTGATTTAAAAAAAATGATAATAATAATAATAATAATAATAATAATAATAATAATAATAATAATAATAATAATAATAATAATAATAATAATGATATACTATCATGTTTATTATTTTTTTTTTATTTTTGAATTACAGTCGCGAGTTCATTGGCAAAATTTTCCTTAATTTTCCCTCATCGAAATTCTTGAAGTGCAACGCATTCACCAGACAAATGCTATCATAAAATCTAGACGATTTCACTCTCGCGATGTTTCGATAGTACAGTTAACATGAAATTATCAAAATGAGGCGGCGTTACAGGGCACATATTAGACCAGATAAGACCACTTACTATTGCTTTTGGCAGGAACATTCTGTTTAGAATTTGATTCACCTCACTGCGTCGTAAGTGCTTATCGGGTTTGCTCACGGAAAATTACTTTTATGGGACAATGACCATTTATTTCTTAGCATTTTTTTTTTTATTCCGCGCATATGGATGTTTCTTTATATTGCTACGAGAAAGTTTAGCGGATTTCATTATTTTCTTTATACTACTGACTACGTCTTATTTTCTGTGAAATGGTGTGTACATGCACTCATCCCCAAACACACTCACACATAGGTATACATAACATACGCACAAGTGAGTGTGCGTGTGTGTATGTATACGCACACTCACGTGTGTTTGTGTGGTGTGTCTGTGCATGTGCGTAGGCAAGAAATGTGATTACTTTTGCACGCCTGATTTTTGCTATATTCACAAATATTGAGGCATAAGTCTGAATATCGCTTTCACTTACCCATACCAAGCTATTGCAAATTCGATATTAAATGATATTTGTGTGCATCTATATATACACACACGCAAGGAAGACCTGACCTATCTTGCCTTTGAGATTTAGGCCACTTGGCATATTTGCTGATTTCATCCATCTGGGAAACGTGCCATCGCCCTCCTTCCTCTCCCACTAATTTCTTGCGTTTTTCACTGATTACTTGGATATATGAATAAGATTTTTCTATAAAGAATCAAACTTTAAAGGCAAATTTGGTGTAAGTAATTCTGTCCATGTGTATAGTTAGTAAATAACCTCACCAATGCAAAAAGTATTTGTATTTACATTTAGTTTAGTTATCGGTATCTGTGATTGATCTGAAAGTTTTTCAATCCCGATATTGTTCGGGTCCTTCCAGCTACTACGTCCCTTAATTTAGGTTGCAATTTAGTTAAAAAATACAAAAGCCTATTACGGATGATGTTAGATGAATTGTCTTTTGATATGAAAAAAAAAAAAAACATACTCCAACTGAATCCCACTAAAGGTGATATTCATTAGAAAACATTTCAGTTCGGAATTAAACAGTAAGATCTTATAAAACTAGATATCAAATGTATCTGTTCAGATGAAAAGATGCTGCCAATCGATAAAGACGTAGCTTCATATAAATTATTCGTAAATCTGTAAATGGATAACTTAGTATGAACGTTTGTTAGTCTTAATAATGATGCATAACAACACTCCAGTTAGCGTATTTTCACAATTCTAGATATCTAGTGTCTCAGATCTAGACATGAAAGATAAAACCAGCAAGGTCATTGTCCAATGAATTCATTTGTGAATTACAAAAAACATCAGGGCAGAATTATTAAACAAAAAATAGTCACAAACTTCTGAGTCCGTTAGCGTTTGAATTGAGAGGAAATAATTTAGGCAGGTTCCTACAAAGCGTCAATGAAAATATCAAGGAAAAAGATTAAGATCGAGAATGATACGAGTACAACAATAACGATAATAATAATAATAGTAATTTATTATTATTATTATTATTATTATTATTATTATTATTATTATTATTAATGTTACATGAAACATCTAGATCGTGTGTGTGTGTGTGTATATATATATATATATATATATATATATATATATATATATATATATATATATATATATATATAGCATTAAACATATGTCACTTTATTTTCATTGCGACGTTTCGAGACCAATGTCTCATTATCCAGGCTAAAATAAGAGATAAAAACTGATATATAATACAGCATTAAATTATTTTTGTTGACATAAAAAAAAACATTGAATAAAGTAATACAAGGAAATTCACAGCATTGAAATACAAGTTACTCTAAGTAATGAAATAAAATAAAATAAAAACGAAATATAAAAAATATATATAAATAAGAAGGCATTATTAAAATTAGGAATAGTTAAAAAAGACGCCTTGTCTCAACGACGTTTCGGTTGCTGTATGGAAAACGCATCGAAAGTAAACAAGAAGAAGGGCCTGGTTTAAGCTATGTACAAGGGAACAGATGAAGAGTGGTTGTTCAAGGTTGGAACTAGTTTCTTTATAGCTAGAGATTTTAAACTGTCCAACCCAGAACTATCTAACATTAGAAATCATGGGAAATTTTGTAAAAATAGTATAAACTATGAGGATTTTAAGATATTGTTATCAAGTCCATACGCACATCACCTTCCAATTTTAGAATCTCTAGCTATAAAGAAACTAGTTCCAACCTTGAACAACCACTCTTCATCTGTTCCCTTGTACATAGCTTTAAACCAGGCCCTTCTTCTTGTTTACTTTCGATGCGTTTTCCATACAGCAACCGAACGTCGTTGAGACAAGGCGTCTTTTTTAACTATTCGCTTTAGTAATGACAAATAAGCTAAAAGTTCAAACACATATCCAAAATCTACTGACATATTGTCTGTCCCGGTGATTTATATTCGTAGTCAATGAAAAAAAAAATAATAATAAATAAATAAATAAATAAATAAAATAAAATAAAAGAGATTTTAAAGTCAGGAAGTCTAGAAGTGAAAATGTTATCTATGAAATAATCCTATATGAATCTTATACAGGCTAATAATATATATAGAATTTGTATGGAAACCTTTTTCATATAGTTTGAATAAGGAATATTTAATTTAACATAATTACAATTATGCAGATTTCCAACATGAAACTAATATATTGTTCAATTTTGGTACTGTTTTTTTTTTCAGACATTCTTTTCGTGTGGGTCGAGTATTAAAAGATAATAAATTTATCCTAAAGTCGTATTTATTACAGCAAGTAACGTAACTCTTAGCTGGCTGAGAGCAATCTCCTGCCAAGTGACGACGTCATCAAATTGCGTATCAGTATTTGTTCCTTTTAACCTCAATAATCTGCTTACACAGGCTTCATCTCGCGCTTGCAAAAGCAGATTGACTGGAGAAAGGAATGCCTAGCCCGAACTTCTCATGGGCAAGGCAGACATGTCTATCCGTATGCGCAATGCAACTTTAGCTAAGGAGTTGCAATCATTTTAAAATTAATAACAAAATAAGCAAATAGAATTTCTATAACAACAAAATGAATTAATTTTTCTGAACCTCATAGACATTTAGAAGTATCAAGATATATATATGAAATATTTACTAGCAACATTAGCCTATTACAATTCAAGTAAAACATTCATGGGAAAATGTCACATTTTCTTGAAAAACCCAAAGTTTATTTAGAAATTAGTTACATAGTGGGTTTTTTCGTTGCATCTCCTACCTATTAATAAAGTTTTTAAAATTAACCTCAGAGGATGCGCGCGAGAAAATTGAATATGAAACTTTTGTTAGGGCACATAGGATCAGATTTTATCACAACTTAATTTCAGTTAGGCATAGAGAAATACAGAATCATGATTAATCTTCTCTTTTGACTCTTATGTTGCCTGACAATCTTACAAATGCTCCGTTTTCCACTTCTTTGTCTAGTAACTTACTACCAGTAATATCGAATTTTCTTTGAGATTCGTAATGATATCTATTTATTTTTTATTTTTAAATTATGGATATTTTTACAGTCCTCATAGACCTGATAGGTTCAACTCATTGTTAATGCCATGGATAAAAAAGTTTGTACAGCTGACTCTTTTGAATTCCAAAATATCAGCGAATTCATGTGGGTTAAGTCTGGTCTAAATAGCTCTCTTCCCTCCCCTGTATTTGGATGTCGTCTGAATTTACTTTGCCCTTGTGACAAGTATAATTTCACTTGCAGGCTGATTAATGGAACCTGGTTACAGTATCCTGCAGTACGAGAGTTTCACATCGCAACTTCGAAAAATCGTTCGTCGCTGCGGACGACGGCAGTCGAGTAACAACCGCCTACAATGTGAAAGGAATAAGCACCATCATGGACTTCTTCGACCGACACCGTATCTCGTCGTTAATCTCGTTTTAATGCGGAACGCTCCGGCTACTGTCGGAAATCGACTTCAAAAAGGGACATACTTCCGACAAATTACGACCCGAAGGATATTCAACTCTACTTTGCTGGCGAAGGACTCGTGCTGGGGATGTTTTTTTTTTATTCATCGCGAACGTAATCGTGTAGCTTAGGATGCAGAGAATAAGTATGAGCGCAATATAGAACGTTGGACCCGCCCAGGCAAATTTCCCCTTGTTTTAACCCTGTGAAATAGGCCGTTTCATTGGGCTATAGGTGGTTGTCTGGAACTGTGTAATGGACGAAAAGTTGTTCGAACGCTAGTTAAAAGTGAAGTAGTATAACGTCGGTCATGTATCCTATATATATAAAGTATCATGTATCCTATATATAAATGATCATAAATAACGGAATCGAAATATATCTTTGCGTGTACGCAATAGGAATCTATTTAAAGTGCACATATATTAATCATAATTATATGAATCCATATACATATGTATAAACAAATCAGGTAGCCTATAATCAATCTGTTACCTTTTTTCTTACCAATATCTCGCAGTATTTATGAGTTAGTATAGTTGATTATGAATCAGATATATAACATTTAGCATAAAATCAACGAATCAATCAGCATAAACATTAATAAGCTTTATCAATTCATATATGAAATTTTTTATCAGTTAAAATATGATTTTTATCATGTTAATCTTCATTCTATGCAATTATCAGAGTACATTAGTATTTTCTGTAGCATATGTATCTTAATGAGATGAAGTGAAAAAACTGTATCATTATATATCCCGTGATCACTATTATTTACCAATATCATTGTTTTATATTTTATTACTTGAATCAATTCGTGTACACAATGAATTTTTATTTACTTATATATATATATATATATATATATATATATATATATATTCATAGTGTCTGTATCACACTCCTATAAGTCAAATGCAAGTCAAGTTTGAGTAATATTCAGTAGTTGGTTTTGGTTAGTACTGACGAGCTGATGTAAGTGTTTACATAATAAAAATATGGAATGTTAGTCCATATATATAAAAGAATAAAACTAAAGAGGTCAACCAGATTGCTTGCAGGAATGTGATCAGACTAGAGACGCTAAAGATGACGTATACAATAAGTATGTAGGCTAAGATAACATGCCGTCACCTGTAGTCATTCAATTGTTATAAACATTAGTCCAAGCTCCCTGCTTGAGAACAACTACCCCGACCTATAATTCAAACGGCCTACGTGATCTGTAGCGTGTCTCATTTGATTGTGTGTTCGTATGTAACTATGTCATCTGATAGTATGTTCATATGTTCGAACTACTGTCTGTTCCTTCATAACTTGTAACAGAGATGGTAGACAGGCAGAACAGAGTTAGCTATCGTCATTAGAAGACCTGTACCTCTTTACCTAAGCTTTATCATGTAGAGGAATAGGATTAGCCATCATCATTGGCAGAAGCGATCAAGCTATCGTTATTAGAAGACTTGTACAATCATATCTGATCTTCAGCATGTAAAACTTCAGAAGAATACATATATTTTTATATTTCGTGTTTTCTACAAGGAACCTCCTCACCATGAGTTTAACACAGCGTCGTAATAACCAACAAGATAATACCGACTTCGTAAATGATCTACAAACCCCCAGACACTCCATTGAAGATGGAAGTGCAATACCAACCGACTTAGCGTAAGATTATCGCTAGTCTAACATTACCTCATAGGGCGCCTTATCATACAAGGCACAAGCCCTAATATATATATATATATATATATATTATATTATAATATATATATATAATTATATATATATTAGAAATAGATAAGATATATGTCACTCGACTGTTCAGTATTGTATTTATGGTCACATCTGATTGATAATGAAATTGAACTGTTTTTACAATTCTGAGATTAATTGCCAAGTTAAGTAGGTTGTGTATTTATTGAATTCCTATAATTTTTCCCAAATTTTAATTGGAAAACTTGATCTCTTACACACGGGGAAGCATTATGGAATATTTTCAGCACAATGTAGAGATATCTCCTTTTCTCTCCTATCCAGTAGTAAACAGGTTTTATGGTGGGCGCGACTCTAGAAATATATCATATATAAGTTACGTGTCCAGGCTCTGGTATGGAACTCTTTGGTCCCCCAGGTCTCCCATCCCATGTATTCAAATGAAGATAAAGGTTCCAAGGAATTCAAACGCATCAAAACGAGTTCCTAATGTGAGTTTTATTTTTCTTTAAGCTTTTTTTTATTTGTTTCAAAGATGAATTCCAATGTAGACTGTATATTTGATGTTTCTTTATCTGTTGTTAAAGAAAGTAACTCGGATCGATTATCATCATTTTCTCTTACTCTTCTCCCATTCAAAGTTGCGTCCATTGTTAAAGTCACTATTGTAACTTTCTTCTAGAAAATTGAGAAGACTTTTCCCTACACTTTTTATCTTTTGTGATTAAGTTCTTACCCTCTGGGTGAAACAGGATAAAGAGTCCTTCATCCATCTCTTTTGGTGTCCAACTTTTAAGCCTTACCTTCTTTCATACATCTCTCCCTGAGGGGCAAATCTAAGAGCCTCTTTAACATTCAAAAAGGGCGGGGAATACTAGAATTTAGTAGATATGGGGAAAAGTCGTATTCTGACTCTACTTTCGAAACTAATTTCCGTAAAAGTGAGTTTTCCTATTAGCAAAAGTCCACTTTGCTTCTCGAGACGTACGTATGTTGTTTAGGATTATTGATACTTTTATAATTATTCATTTTAAATCCTGATAAGTAATTCAGCATTCTTTGGAATCCTCATCAGACGATTTATTCATCAGATTAGCTGCCCTTCCTAAATTTTTAAAAATCATTTTTAGAACACGATGAATTTTAAAATCATGATGGATAATAATTTCCTTTTCCTATTTGGTCTTCTATTCTTCCCTTTCCTATATCTTCTACCAATATTCTTTAATCATCAACCTTTTCTCAATCTGTTCGTAACTCTCTTTGCATTATCACCTCTTCTTTTTTGTCCCCTATCCATTTAAAAATAAACAGCCAGTTATTCTTAAAACATTGTCTACAACATACTAATTATTCTTGGTTCATATTCTGTCATATATATGTGTGTGTGTGTTTCAGACGTGGCCGTGCAACGTTTCATTAACCTTACCTGGAGTGAAATGGGGATCCAACTGTAGGCCACACACTGATAACCAGAATGGGATAAATTTCGTTATAGCTAAAACTAAGTGGAAATTAAAGGGAAAGCAGAAGATATGTGCACAGGAGATATGTGCACAGGAGCTAAATCTCTAGCTCCATGGCACTGTAATTACATTAAGTAATAAAGCAAGTAGTGCCACTGTCAAGGTAAATATGCTATTGAGAGAACCTCTAAAATACGTTAAAGGGGAATAGGGCTTTGCAGAATCTGTACACAGAGCATAGAAGAAATCTTCAACCTTCTATCCAGTGGAACTCGCTAAGTGATGGCAGTTGAGGAAACAATGACGCCGTGGGAGCACAGGTGAGAACACAGGAAGCACGGTTCCCTAATCTGCAATCCAGAAACGCACTATAACTTTGATGGCTAAAGCAAGTAACTTTAAATGGGAAGTGCTGAATACAGAGAGTCAATCATTCAAGTAGATATTGATATGCAAAATGACTTACAAATTGTTCATGTTCAAAAGTATTTACACCACTTCACTTAGGCTCAAGAAGAAGAAGAAGTAGACTGCTTGGCTCAGAAGAAGTAGAAAGAGGGAGCAGTTATAAAGATAGCAGCAGTGAAATAAAATAAAGAATATGTGCGCCGAAACAACTTACAAATCCAGCAGTACCCTACGTAGTTCTTAGGACGATGCTGTCTTCAGTGTAGAATCCAGATTTTAGTTAAGGGTCTTTGGGTGGATTATGGATTGTTTGCACCACAAAAGTAGCTTAGTAGGGGTGTCATCTAAGGTGCTTGATGGGTCACGACGTCTGCTAGATTAGGGCGAGCGCCTCTGACTTCTTCATTATATCGGCGCGTTTCCCGCTCTTGCTTCGCCTTCCTTCTTGGGGTAAATTCGGCGCTTTGACCGTTGATTTGCCGGCATCGTTAGCGTCCGTTGGCCGTCCAAGACCTGAGGGTTCAAGCTGGAAGAGAAATCGAAACGACAGCACAAATAAAGAAGCAGAGTACAAAGGGGCGAGTCTTTTGACAGCGAGTGAGAGGCAGAGCGATAAGGCGAGAATGGTGGCCGTAGCTAATCGCTAATGGGCCTAGGAGCGGCATCGCTTCTTCTGTTTTCCGGGCTGATGTGACCGTTGTGAATTCTGATTGCTAAAACAAAGAGAAATTTAATTATTTTAATCAGATCAGAGAAATATTATATATATATATATATAGTATATATATATATATATATATATATATATATATCAATAGAAGGATCCACAGTAATATCCTTGTTTATCTAGATATAATATATTTATGGAAATATATACAAAGCTTAAAGCTTTCGTCCATCCTCCTGTGGACTTGATCACTAAGCAAATGAGACATTGGTTATTTGGTTTTGAAAGAATTCCAAATAAACATAACAAACAAACAAAAAAATTAACAAGGTTTAAAAAAGGCGAACAAGTCATTAGGTAGTATTCCTTTCATTCGCTGTGATCTTCGAGGCGGGACAAAGCGCCGGTCTTCTTCCTGAATGACATCTTGAGGATCGTTAGCCAAAAAGGTAGTTTGTAGATTAGACTCTGGAACGGGCGAAGGGTGGTTATCTACATTATCAGATTGAAGGAGGCTGTACACATTTCTGAAGGTCTTTATTCTGGCCCTTTTGCAAATTTCTTCACTCAAAAGTAAATTGTTCTGTATTCCAGTATTCCCCTCAAAGGTGTCATTCAAAGTGATGAGAGCTCCTTCCACAATTCTCCTAGTGGTCCTATCCGCACTCTTATAAATAACTTTTCCTCCCTTGAATCGATGGCATGATCGGAATCCCAAGCATGCTTGGCATGGCGCTGTAAAACGTTGCCAAACGGCAAGCTGCAACGTTCACGTTTCCTCTGGTCCTGGGAACGACCGCTTTCACCAATATAGCATTTGTCACAATTTTTACATCCTATAGCATAGACTCCAACATCGGTGTTTGGTTTTCTGCAACTGTTTTTGATAATTTTATTTTTAAAGAGTTTTAGGGTATTGAAAAACTACGCTATACCCATGTCTTTCTTTTCTAAGATTATTGGAAACTTTTTTTCAGGTCATGATTATAAGGAAGGGGAAGGCATTTAAAATTAGCAGTCGAACAGCGTTCCCTTGGATTATAAAACATTCTTCTGGCTCTAGAAAGACATCTGTTGATAACAAAACTTGGGGTAACATAACTTATTGAAACTCGTAGTCAAGAATTGAATTTCCTGGTCGACGTAATACTTAAACAAGATTTCTGTAGCTCCGTCCATTTCTGACATTCAGTCCACGTTTAACAAGAAAATTAAGGACATTATGAAAGGTAACATTACCAGAGAAATGAAAGAGGTTATTCTCAGTAAATTGACAAGAAAACTAACCTCGTTTAGTTATTTCTATGGTCTTCCAAAAATCCACAAGGAGGGCATCCCTTTGAGGCCAATTGTAGCAAACTGCAATACTCCTCAGGCTGATTTGACCTCTTGGTTGGCAGAGGTTTTGGGTGACTTGGTTGGTAATATATCTAGCTCCCATCTTAAAGATAATCTTGATTTCATTGATAGAATTATGTGTAAAAATTTGGATGGAATTATGTATAGTCTGGACATCGTCTCCTTATTCACTAATGTGCCTCTTGATTTTGTTCTAACTAATTTGGTCCAAATTGCCGAAGAAGGAAAATTCGCGCCACCTATTCATATTAATAAGTTTTGTGAGCTTATAAAGACGTGTGTAGAATCCACCATATTTGAGTTTGAAGGAGATTTCTATCAACAAAAAGCAGGGGTTGCTATGGGATCCTCGTTGTCGCCTGTTTTAGCCAATCTTTGTATGGAATTTTTTGAAATACTT
The DNA here is from genome assembly GCF_015104395.2 of Macrobrachium nipponense. NCBI lineage: Eukaryota > Metazoa > Arthropoda > Malacostraca > Decapoda > Palaemonidae > Macrobrachium > Macrobrachium nipponense. The sequence continues at coordinate 92,822,916 of NC_061109.1, read as the reverse complement.
TTTGTGGACGAACTTTCGGATGATTTGAAACCTTTTTTATGGGTAAGATATGTTGACGATATCTTTATTGTTTTTAAGGACGATGCCGAAAGTTTTGATCAGCTTCTTTTACAACTGAATAGTTTTCTTCCATCCATCACGTTTACAGTGGAAAGGGAAGTCGACAAGCGTCTGCCATTTTTAGACTTGGTTGTTCACAGGGATGATGTAAATAAGTCTTTATAATCCAAGGGAACGCTGTTCGACTGCTAATTTTAAGTGCCTTCCCCTTCCTTATAATCATGACCTGAAAAAGTTTCCAATAATCGTAGAAAAGAAAGACATGAGTATAGCGTAGTTTTTCAATACCCTAAAACTCTTAAAAATAAAATTATCAAAAACAGTTGCAGAAAACCAAACACCGATGTTGGAGTCTATGCTATTGGATGTAAAAATTGTGACAAATGCTATATTGGTGAAAGCGGTCGTTCCCAGGACCAGAGGAAACGTGAACATGTTGCAGCTTGCCGTTTGGGCAACATTTACAGCGCCATTGCCAAGCATGTTTGGGATTCCGATCATGCCATCGACTTCAAGGGAGGAAAAGTTATTTATAAGAGTGCGGATAGGACCACTAGGAGAATTGTGGAAGGAGCTCTCATCACTTTGAATGACACCTTTGAGGGGAATACTGGAATACAGAACAATTTACTTTTGAGTGAAGAAATTTGCAAAAGGGCCAGAATAAAGACCTTCAGAAATGTGTACAGCCTCCTTCAATCTGATAATGTAGATAACCACCCTTCGCCCGTTCCAGAGTCTAATCTACAAACTACCTTTTTGGCTAACGACCCTCAAGATGTCATTCAGGAAGAAGACCGGCGCTTTGTCCCGCCTCGAAGATCACAGCGAATTATGGAAAGGAATACGACCTAATGACTTGTTCGCATTTTTTAACCTTGTTAATTTTTTATTTGTTTGTTTATGTTTATTTGGAATTCTCCACCAATACCATGTCTCATTTGCTTAGTGATCGAGTCCACAGGATCCTTTCATTGATTTCTTAGAAGCACGATACAGTGTTTTATATTGCATATAATATTATATATATATATATATATAATTAATAGATATATATATATATAATATATATGAATAATTATCACATCGAACCGTGATTCATTTATATATCATTCGAGCTACAAATGTCCTTTAATATCTAAATTCATTCTACCTCAGAATTGATATAAATTTCATATGTGTACCGTAGGGGAATTTTTTAGTTGACAATAATTTCGTCCCCCACATGGGCAGCTCATATTTTTTTTACTCCGTGGCATTCAAGTCAGTTTCAGTAAATTGCATTGTACGATTATGTTATATATTCTAAACTGCTTTTATTGATAGGCCTCCTCTTCACAGTTCTTTTCATGATATCCTTCTGTGCTCTTTGTTTTTCAGTAGAAATCTTGTCTCTTACCTACCCAGGCAACCTGACTAATGCTTTCCCTCAAGAATACTTGCAGTCATCTTTGCGCAGTTTTGTTTTTCTTTTGACGTAGGCAAAATAAAAATCAAACAGAGGCATAAAACCAGAAGTCATGAAACGATGAAATAATCGTTTATTCACGCAATTTATCGTGATACATATTATAATTACTTTAAACCCATGTGTACACTTTTTGAGTCATTCGCTTGAAGAATTAGAACGGATGAAGTAGGAAGGAACTATAGAAATGTCACACTTTGTATGCTCGGCAGTTGTAACACGTAGGAATCTGGGTTTCAGATTTCTTCATTGCCTTTTTAATTTTGTCACAATGCTTATGTGTATGTATGTGTGTGTATATATATATATATATATATATATAGATATATATATATATATATATATGTATATATATATATATGTGTGTATATAGTATATATGTATAATGATATATGTATATATATATATATATGTATGTATGTATGTATGTATGTATTGGATGTATGTATGTATGTATTTATATATATATATATATATATATATATATATAGATATATATATATATTTCATATGAAGGTAGATATTAAGTACTTAATGCATGTACTGTCTTGCTGTCCTAAGAAAATGATCGGAAAAGCGAGTGTGTCGGAACATTTTATCTGTTGACGTTACACCTTGAAATAGCAGACGTCAGCTTAGCTCTCACGGAGAAGACGAAAGAAAACTGTTCCTCGTTAGCGAGACTTTAATGTATAAGGTCACCTTGAACACTGACTGAGTTTGCTATGGAATTTCCCCGAATGGAATATTTGTGGGTAAGTTTGTTCCGATGGGCGGAGCCAGCGAAGGATAGATTTTGCCTTTTGAGACATTCATTTATAATCAGAAAATTTAGGATATAGAAAACCTGTTATTTTGGAGATCTAAGTTGTTAAATAAGTAATGAATGGCGTCACGAACTCTTGTTACTCATTACGTTTCTGTGACGTCATCAAAACCGAGGGTGGGGGGTTCTTATGCTGAATGTATGTACATACGTACATTGTGTTATATCCTTCGGCGAGAGATATCGATGGAATTTTAAAGTCTCTGCGATTTACGATCGATCCTGGAAAGGTTGGGCGATGTGTGTTATATTATTCGGCGAGAGATATCGATGGAATTTTAAGTCTCGGCGATTTACGATCGATCCTAGAAAGGTTGGGCGATGAAGCCGCGGGACTGTGCAAAATTGACATAGAGGTTAGAGTTACTGAATACTTTCACTAATACCTTTCCTTTTCAGTACTTTGAACTGTTCAGGATATCCGCTGTGTGTCGTGCCGCTGCAGTGAACCCTTTTCTCTTATGTATTGATTCATTTACAAGGCTTATTCTTTGTGTTGATTCATTTATGAGGTTTATTATTTCATCCATGATGCATGTTAATGAGGGTTATATCTTCTATGACAGGGACTCTGTCGGCCTTGGTGAGCCGGACAATTACCAGTTTGGATAGGCACCTTGTATTGTATTACGAAATGAAGAGACTATTTTATACTACGTGACTTTTTAATTTGTGTAACAAACATATCTTGGTTCGGAGAGAGTTGTGTATTCTGTTTCATATGTAGATTTATTTCAGTTCACCAAGCCTTGTTTTAAACAATCCGTTTTCTATGTATCGAGCTTCATTCGGTTAACTTGCTCGAGATTTTTATTTTTATTTTTTTATGATAGTTAGACTTGCTCATCTTTTGGAATAAACTCTATTTATGAAGTTCGGAATTTAATTCAGTGCCTAAATTCATTTTTGCAGTTGCTTTATGTGAAGGTTAGGGTTTTCAGGTCGGCAAACGTTACCATTTTTAATGTATAAGGAATAATGTGCCTATACGTATATACATACATATATTTATATACGTATATATATATATATATAATATATATATATATATATATATATATATATATATATATATAATATATATAATATATATATATACTATATATATATATATATATATATATATATATATATTTTTGGAAAAATCGATCTTTGCGAGAGGAGGAAAATCCGTTTATTTACCGACGCCATTGCGGGGCAAAATTACCCAGATTAGCCGACTAAAAAGCGATGACTCCGCCTTCATAGATGAGGGCTGCCCTATATTTTAGGCCGTGGCAGTCAAGGAATGTCGTGTCAGCAAAATTGTTTGATGGCATTAATCAAATCGAGGTCGTTTAATCTCGCCTGCTGTGACGGTGTGAAATTTTAAGAGTTTCTAACCTTTTGATGTTAAATATTCAGTTCTCTCCGAGATGATATCACGGATAGGTTTGATGATAGTTTGTTAGGTGTTCTTTATAGCATTACCGATGTATTTGAAATACAATGAACCTTTTTTGTGGATGGTCTATTAGTTTTTTGGTATAATGATATCTAAAGTTTTATTCGTTTTGTTTAAGAGAAAATATTGTTTAAATTGATGTTTAATCAATAAAATCCTTTGCTTGCAAATCACATAATAGCGAGACAATAAAAATGATTCAATCTAAGTCTATATTTGAACACAGGCACACATACTTATTTTATTGTTACCTTGTAGTGATTGTCCTGTATTATTATTTAAGGTTATTCTTACTTAATACTACTACAACCCATTCATATATTTATAAATAGAGGAATGTATTTGATCTGCACCAAAGTATGTCAAAATATGCTCTTAAGCGATACTGCAACAAAGAAGAAACTTATATTGTTGATTTGATTAAGAATTGTTGTATCAGTGACCTGCTGTATTGTCCATTTGCAATGTAAAACATTTGCACCATGGTATTTATAACAAAGTATAACTGAAAAAATCATGCCGTGGCATTTTATAGAGTCCGATTTTTTAAAAATACAGTTCTGAAAAACGTCATCGCATAATGTGATATGTGTTGCGTTAAAACTTAATGCTAATGAGATTTTGAATATGGCATGGGAAAGGAAACACATGGGTAATTTTTCAAAGTATTCTGTTGATTTTTCCCTCTTTATTACAAGACCTGAGACCATGAATACCCATTAGCACCGGTTGGATAAATTTACCCAAATTTATTGATCAAATTGGAATTTCCGTATGAAAGAAATTTGCTTTGTCATATTAAAGTAATAAGAAAATTTTGCATATCAATCAAATCTATTCACTTTAGAGGTAAACGTATCTTAATTCTTGGTGACATTCTCAAAGTCATCAAAAAAGTATATGCCTCACGGAAATTGTTTAATAATATCAGGATTTTTTCTCCCTTTCTTTTTGGGACGAGTGAAACTAAATATTTCGAAGGTTCGTTACAGATATTATTGTAGTTGTATATTGACACATATGTCCACTCAAGGGAGGCGTTTTTTTTTTTTTTTTCTTCTCCTTATGTACGATCTGGCCGACATAACGGGCAGATAAATTCTTTTTATCGAGTCCAACGCAAAAGGAATAGCAGCAGAAAAAAAAAATGTGACAAAGGAGAACACGGGCTGCTTCCCCTGAAGGGTCCATGGACCAAGGAAGATACTAGAAATGTGGGTAAACTGAATTCTGGTGGGAATTTCAGAACGGAGACCGAGAAGAAAAGAATCCGTTACCGATCCAGCTATTCCAGAGATTGCTATGGAAGACAGCGCTGAGTGATGGCTCTTACCTGGCCTACGGTTTGTGGCTAATCTGCACAAGCTGACTATAATTTCATTAGGATTACGTTATGTTGAAGTCCTCTGACGGAATTTGGTTTTCTGTATTTAGCTACATTTTAGTAACCGAACTATCATTGAATAAAATGAAAATTAGTTTCCAATTCACAGCCCAATTTCAGAAATATATT